>NW_026866470.1:0-11603 GCF_026571515.1 Ruditapes philippinarum | reverse complement strand
AAAAAAAACAATTGAATGCATAATCTATATGTTTATATGTTTTGCATTTTTAAAAAAATTAAAAAATTGAATATCTGTTGTCATATCATTGTAAATTGTAATCCGACATAGATAAATTGTTATTATTTCGTGTTGTCGTGATTGCGTTATAGAGTTTTATCATTAATGCGAAATTTAAAAGAATATAATTTTATATCAGAGGTTGAAAATTTAAACTGTTATGGTCCGCGTATTCTGACTTTTTCTGTCATTTTTTTACTGTTTGCTACTTCAGATTTTTATTGTACCGAAACACATTTTTTTATTTGTGTTATCTAATCAATTCGAAACTATAATCAGTTTAATGAGATCAACCACCGGGTAGACGACTACTAGGTTCTTTGTCATGTATTTACCCCAGATATTTGAATGTTTCTATTGGGATTAAAATAAAGCGTAATTAAACTTAACAAGCTGGTTGTACAGAACCCTGGACCTGTCTTATTCTAATCATGAGATTGGTGGATACATTAAGACTTTCACCAAATCATACTCCTTAACAAAAGAGCTCTTGTTTAAATGTATTCTTATTCAAATAAAAGGCCAGAGTAGGGATCTATTAATTGCAAGACACATTGTTTTAATTGCCCCAGACATATACTTTTAAAGATACTTTTATGTTAAAAAAGTTTGATTGATGAATAATGTGAGATGAAAATGTAAAGTATTGTTTATTTTGCCAATGTAAAAAGTAGTTTTTTATAACACATTACATAATTTGCATATTATATAAAATATCAATCGCACATGTTTAGACGGTTTGTTTTTCTTACAAGAAGAACTTCAATTCTGATTCCTCATTGTAATGCATTATCATATTAAGTGTAAGACAATTGCAATTCCATTCCAAATATCTTTTGAACAAACGTCCTGTCATTTAATTATTGCCTTTTTTCGGTATTTTCAAGATTTTTTTGTTCTAAACCAGAAAAACCATGGATACTTTAATTTGGTTTTAGAGAAATCGCTTCATTGACGTCGTGGTAATCTCTTTTGCGATTCAAGGCAAATAATAATTCTTTTAAAGCAGTTAAATAAACTGAAACATGTTGCCAATTCTAAATAAATGTACAGAGAAGCAACGAGAGGACATCTTGAGTTTCAGTTTTATTTACTATAATTTTTCAAAAACCTTATTGCTACTACAAAGAAGTAAAAATATATTTTTCATAAAAAAAAATGCATAGTAAAAAGATATTAAGTGTCACAATATTTTCCCATAAAAAACTATGACCTGGAGATGTTTTCCTTTTCAAAGAGTTTAAACACGTCTTTCTGATTATAGAGCTAATGTCTCAACTAAGAAGAAAAATGTACATCTGATTGACACTTGTAGTTCGATTTTCTTTTTATGTTGATATTTGTTTATTGTTGAACCGAAAGCCGAATACAATAACTTACTTTAAACCGCACCCGGTACTAACCTGTCATATGCCTCCCTCGTGGTTTGTTTTTTTAGTTCTGAATTGAGAATTGAAACTTTGTATGCCGGTTATGTTGACAAATTTGAATTACAGGCAATGTAAAATTGTCGTTTCCTGTAAACACACCGTACAATCAAATGGGCAGACAGCTGTTCCAGCGTCCACAGCTGAACCAGTATATACATGTCGGCGCGGGGAATACAATTGACGTACGGTAAGTATTCATTTATTTTAAACATATCCGAACTGTTTTCGAGTAAATCAATGTTATGGATTCATAATCAATATCTAAAGGAGCATGCTAACAAATTTCTGGCCCTGTGCAAGCTTTACTTCACATGAATTTTGACTGAAAATAACCACACAATCCGATGAGATGCGGTATTTTTAGTTTGAAGTCACAAGAACATATATTTTCTCATGATAATTAATCCTTTTTTCACACGATTCGTTAACGTCAACATTTCGTCATTAAACATTCCAAACCATACATTCAAAAAAGCTTTTCTGTTAAAGTTATAAGGTATTTAAGTTTGTGTGTCATCAAAATTTTAGTAACGTTATCAGCTGTTCGCCTCTTTTTAACGATAACATCGACAGCAATTTATCGGCAAGAACGAATAACGCTGAAAGCTGTTCAAAGAAACAATTACATGTATTTACAACAGCGCTTTTGTCCTACAGTAACTAGGAAAGAGTAAAATTTTTTTTTTAATTAAGAATATTACTTTATTCATGATACTTTCTAATTATATTATTTTTATTATTACTTTCTATTATTTGTTATATCTTAGCTTAGAGACATTGATCTCCATTTACCGCACTGTATTTCAATATAAAAAGGGTAGCAAAACCTATTAAAGGTACTCCACTAAGGTTTTTTGACATGACGGGACTGGAAATATTTTTCTGAGATTATTTCTCCATTTGATGTAGATCTATACTAATAACTTATATGCAAAATTTCCGATCATTAGCTTGCTCCGTTTTTCTAGAATATTATAATTTTAAGTGAAAAAAATGACCCAAAATTGAAAAGAGTTTAAACGCTTTTCACTCAAATCGGACTATGATTAGCACAAACATATGATTTTCAATGTATTTCTCCTATATTTCTTGGTTATATTTTATTAATATTTATGTTTTTGCTCATGTTTTTTATGAGTTAAAAATAAAATTTCATGTTTTTAGGCTTATAAACCTCAGTGGAGTTCCTGTAATAGGTTTATGGAATGTTTAAGTCAAAAGGCAAAGGCATATTTAACGCTTAATATTCAGTCTTGTAAATGAAGGCATCCATCAAGTGTTATTATAAATAAAATATAATTCATATAATGGACAAGTCCTATGCAGTGAATGGCTGTGTAACCAAAATTATGAGTGCATGGAAAAAACATGTTGTTATTTATCCTTGAAATCTGTTTTAATATATAGTGCAATAGAAATAATAACCATTCTTAAAAAATTATACATGTACAAATTTTTAATTTTTTAAATAAATCATTTTACATGGCAGACATCTCGGGTTACACATCAATTTACTGCATGGGACATGTCTACTATATGCCATTATTTATTATAACACTTGATGGATTTAGTTATAATACAGAGTATTCGTATTAAAGCGTTAAATTTGCCTTCACTTTCTTTGAATTTAACATTTCGGAAACATATTAATAGATCTTGCTACCTTTTTATATTATAATAATAAAAATAATAAAAATAATATCTTTATTTAAAGAAGGTTATACATTATTAACATACAATAACAATCATATATATCTTATTTCCAATGTGGCCTTCTGAAATAGAAAACAACAACAACAACAACAGGACATGCATAGGAAGAAAAATGAATGTATAATATGTAATTTTTAGAATATTACAACTCATATACTTTCTACAGACAATTTGTTTTAACATATACGTATATTGCATCATTCGTTCGTTTGTTCATTCGTTCGTTCATTAATTAATTAATTAATTAATTAATTAATTAATTCATTCATTCATTCATTCATTCATTCATTCACTCACTCACTCACTCATTCATTCATTTATACGAACAATATCAATATTGAAATACAGTGCGGTTAATGGAGATATAGGCCTCTCAGCTAAGATACAACAAATGATAGACAGTAATAATAAAAATAATATAATTAGAAAGTATCATGAATAAAGTAATATTTTAAATGAACAAAAAAAGTTTTACTTTTTCCTAGTGACTGTAGGACAAAAGTTCTGAAAATTGTTTCTTTGAACAGCTTTGATCGTTATTCATCCCTGCCGATAAATTGCTGTCGATGTTATCGTTAAAAAGAGGCGAACAGCTGATAACGTTACTAAAATGTTGATGACACACAAACTTAAATACCTTATAACTTTAACAGAAAAGCTTTTTTGAAGGTATGGTTTGGAATATTTAATGACAAAATGTTGACGGTTACGAATCGTATGAAAAAAGGATAAATTATCATGAGAAAATATAAGTTTTTGTGACTTCGAACTAAAAATACCGCATCTCATCGGATAGTGTGGTTATTTTCAGTCAAAATTCATGTGAAGTAAAGCTTGCACAGGGCCAGAAATTTGTTAGCATGCTTCTTTGGATGTTGACTATGAATCCATAACATTGATTTACTCGAAAACAGTTCGAGTATGTTAAAAATAGATGAATACTTATCGTACGTCAATTGTATTCCCCGCGCCGACATGTATATACTGGTACAGCTGTGGACACTGGAACAGCTGTCTGCCCATTTGATTGTACGGTGTGGTAAAGAGATGTCTTATTTAAGATTTCTCCCAAATTTTCTCGACATTACAAAAGCGTGACTGACATAGTATTCGGCTTCTTGTCTATGTTTTCTGTCACCGTTATAAAGGTTAATGCAATTTCGTAGACCTGACGAAATGAATTAATTACATCAATTCCTACAGTCATTTCTTTACAAAAATTACATGCACATCCAAGTTTTGTAATGAGAGAACATGTGAAAGTCGAAAGAAGATTTTGTTTGCCATTATTCTTTTCAAGTTTTATGATTTACTTAGGAAGCATAAACGATAAATGCCGAGGTCTGGCCGGTCATAAAGTTATTTCTAGGTCATCTTTTTCGAGTGTTGTTGTTTTTTTCACCCTTTTGTTTTAGCATACATATCCAAATGAATTCTTTAATGATAAAATAGAATTAAGTGGAGAATAGGGCAATGAATTTCAAATTACTAAAATGTAACAAGATATTATATTATTGTTAAGAGGAATTGATTGTCATATACATACTACTTTTAATTCTCAACCATGGTTCAATACCGTGTCATGTGAGACTTATATAACATAACCCCCTTGACTTACTGTCAACTAATAAGGCCATGCTGTGCCAAAATATGTGATCGTACGCTGTAACTTAAAGTAAACCTTAAAGAACTTGTTAATGTGCGTTCATCAAATTATAATTTTAGATACCAAAAAACATTAGATGTACCTAAAGTACGCACAACTAATTATGGTAAAAAGAGTTTTCGCTTTGAAGCATCTAAAATCTGGAATAGTTTATCTAATGATCTAATATGGAACGCCGTGACTGTCTTATGCTATCAATGTTTTTGCTATCTTCTGAAATGATGATATTATTTTGTCATTTAAGCATATAAACATGTGCAATTTACATCATATCTTGTCTAAAGACAATGCTGACTTGTTCAAACAGCATGTTAACTTGTCAAATAATCATTATGACATTTGCAGACAACATGTTAACTTGTCAAAGTATCATGATGACTTGTGCAAACGACATGTTAACTTGTCAAAATATCATAATGACTTGTGCAAACGACATGTTAACTTGTCAATATTTCATGATGACATGTGCAAACAGCATGTTAACTTGTCGAATTATCGTGATGACATGCTCATAATACCTTAACAAGTTAACATGTGTTTTGCACAAGTCATTACGATTCTTTGACAAATTAACATGTTGTCTGCACAAGTCATCATGATACATTGACAAGTTAACATGGCATTTGCACAAGTCATCATGATACATTGACAAGTTAGAATGTAGTTTGCACAAGTCATCACGATACTTTGACAAGTTAACATGCTGTTTGCACATGTCATCATGAAATTTGGACAAGTTAGCATGTTGTTTGCACATGTTATCACGATGATCTGACAAGTTAACATACTGTTTGCACATGTCATCATGAAATTTTGACAAGTTAGCATGGCATTTGCACAAGTCATCATTATACTTGGACAAGTTAACATGTCGTTTGCACAAGTCATCATGATACTTGGACAAGTTAACATGCTGTATGCACATGTCATAACGATAATTCGACAAGTTAACATGCTGTTTACACATGTCATCATTGAATTTGACAAGTTAACAGTGCTTTTTGACATGTCAGCATGATACAAGATAACATGTCATTTGCACAAGTCATCACGATTCTTTGACAAGTTCACATGTTGTCTTCACAAGTCATCATGGTTATTTGACATGTTAACATGCTGTTTGCATAAGTCATCATTATACTTTGACAAGTTAACATGCTGTTTGCACATGTCATCACGATAGTTCGACAAGTTAACATGTCCTATTCACAAGTCATCATTATACTTTGACAAGTTAACATGGCGTTTGCACAAGTCATCATGACATTTTGACAAGTTATCATGCTGTTTGCACATGTCAGCACAATAATTTGACAAGTTCACATGACGTTTGCACAAGTCATCATTACATTTTGACAAGTTACCATGTCATTTGCACAAGTCATTATTATACTTTGACAAGTTAACATGTTGTTTGCACAAGTCATCACGATACTTTGACAAGATAGCATGTTGTCTGCACATGTCATCATAATAGTTTGACAAGTTAACATGCTGTTTGTACAAGTCAGCATGTTCATTTGACAAGACATGATGTAAATTGCACATGATAACATGCTCAAACGACAAAATAATATCATCGTTTCACAAGATAACAAAAACATTGATTACATAAGACAGTCACGGCATTCCATAATCTAAGATGTACATCTGACTTAAATGAGTTTAAACGACTAATTGAAACATGGAGTAATGACAAGTGTGCCTGCTCTATGTGCATCTAAACGTTTATGTTTCTATTTTACTTGATTCCTGTTTTTTTTTTTTTTGCTTGTAAATAAATTTAGTCTTTTCCTTAAATTATGTACTATGTATCTGTATATATGTAAAACCCTGTTATACTACCTTTAATAGATATGACTGTATTTTCATTGTAAATGCTCAGATCTCATTACAATGACTATATAAATTAATTGTATGTATTATTATCTTATGGTGTCTGTTTATTTTTGTTTCTATTATCTTATGGTGTCTGTTTATTTTTGTTTCTTTGTTTCTTGTTATTATTTTCTATATTTTGTTCATGTCGGATACAAGCTTAAAGCTTATGTTTTGTACTGTTAACCATAACCGACTATAAATAAAGTTTGTCTTACTGTCTTACTGTCTTACTGTCTTAAACCTTGTAAATCAATTAAATATTCAAGAGTGTAATTTTTTGTCTCACTCAAAGTTGAGATTTTAAATACCTTCAACACAATTATTTATGGTATTACAAACCTTCCATTATATTAGGAAAATTCACTACTGGGAAGTTTTTGTTAAAAATCATTAGAGGTATTTGCTTTTACGAAACCTATTCAAAAATAGCTGGATTTATATACAGCAATGGTTCAATATTGCGCTGTGTAACCTTGATATATACAAATCAAATAACAGGCTACAGAAAGAATACTAATCAAGAGGGTTCAATGGGTTTTATTTCTTTCGATTTATTTTAATGAAAGTGGAAGAATTTACGTAAACCATAAATTTTGACAACTTATTAATAAATTATATTAAGTTTACTACATTTAGATAGCACGAAATAACTTTCAAATCACAACTCTATGAAGACTGTGAATAACACTTCTTATTGCACGACAGTTATGTCCAATGTAAAGAAAACCTTCAAGTAATATATAGATTTTGTAAAAGTGTGATCCTATTTCATCCGACTGAATCTTAATAAATCTCTTTGTTAGACATTCCTTGATAGAATTATTACATAAGATGAAATAAAAGTACATGTGTACCTTGCCTTATACAAGTAAAATCGATGTAGGTCAAGACAAAAACAATAGTAATCTCATACTTCTCTAAGTGATTTATATGTTCCAAGAATAAATATTCTTCTGACAAAATAAAATCGATACATGTCATGAATTTCATATATAAGTCAAATAGAGAAGTTTTTCAATATCATGAATAGATAAACAAATGAAATATACCGTAACAATTACCTTTCCTTTTATATCTTTTTAAAGGCTTTCACATGTAAAAGTTACCTATTACATGTATTATATCATATATTCAGATTGAAAGATAATGTTTCAACTAAATAATAATTTATAACAATAGGACAAAAAACTAATATTCTCATGTCTGACATCTTTTTAGACTTTCGGGACATAAACATAAAATAATGTTAAATTAAGGTCAGGATCAAATGTTTTACTTTCGACGATATTAAAAAAAGAAGCCGCATATATATCTTATTTTATTTGTCAGAGGAAAAATATACCGTCCGTGTTCGAAATGAAAAAAAAATAATAAAATAAAAACGGGTTTCATATGGGATCTTAATATCCGATTAACCAGTGAAGCAATACATGTGCAAACGAAACTTTCATTAAAACAAATATAAAAACACCGGTACAAATTCCTTTTGTATTTCCTTTGATATCGCACTGTGGGTGTGGAATACATATTTGACCATATAACCGATTTTGATATACTCCACTGAGATCTAAAAACAAAGAAACTGAAATTTGAACTTTTTACATAGATCAGTTGGCAATTTAAAGCAGATAGGTATGCAAAAGATAATGAAATAGAATAAATAAAAATGAAAATAGTTTTTGTGAGTGTTCAGTAATACACCGTTTAGAAAAATTATGAATACTGTTACATTAGACCATATTTTCTATCATTGAATTTTTGTACTAGTATATTAACCATGATTTTAAAGGAGTGGCATCCTTTGGAATATCTTCAAACATGTCCATGATATCGATGGTTTTCCACACTGTTGAATGGCAAACATACACGCATAAAATAAAGCTAACTTAGCGACGATACAAAACTATCAGAAAGGCATATGCAATCTCAGTAATGAGCTATTTTATATGTAAGATTACAACATCTTTTTGGTTATGAAAGTAGGATTGTAGAAATGATAATTTTCAACATTTTCTTACGAATGTAAATCGTCAACATTTATCCAAAAATGTGTAAAAACCAGAATCAACAAGGCAAAGGCAACGGTCACAGGACGCAGCCACCGACTCACGCAAGCCACCACAGTAGGGCACGCAGAAGGCAACAAACCAAAACCAGGAGTAATAAAATACCTGTTCAAACTTTTCCTATCATATTAAATATGACTATGGCTATATTAAAAATAGAATGACTCGAATCACGCTATTTTTAATTCTACTGATTTGATACGTTATTCATGCTTTACAATTCCATTATTACGAAATAAATATAAACTGATGAAGACATTGCTTTTCTTGTGGGTCAAAAACAACAACAAATGGATGTAGTAAAGCAATCTTACATCGAAGATTGTTATGGGTCGCAATTTAACGCTTGTTCTGATAGAGCAGTGCCCTGTTATAATTTGATATAAAAAGATCTGATATAGATAGGATATTTGTATCCGAAACAAAAGCTTTTGGATCATAGCAAAGTTTTGTTTGTCATCTAAATTTGATAAAAAATGGAAATAAGTCTATCTGACAATACTATCATAACATATCTCAAAGCATAACTATTGCAGAGGTTAACTATTTAAAACCAATTAAACACTAAACTGTTACGATTGAAATCTCAACCAAACCTTTATATAGCTAGCAGATGGATTAATTCATTTGAAGATAATCAACATAGATAAATTAACATAGATGAATGAGATTATGTTAACGAAAAAGTAACTATAATAGTTTTTTTTCAACTGTACAGTATAGAAACTAATATATTTAGCAGTTAAATTCATATTATATAAGTATTGATTCACAGCTACAAATCTTTATTGTTTCCTTAAAAAGGAGTATGGGACGTATTTCAATCTTAATGAGCCTCTTACAGTGATTTTGCTTTTCGCCTTTAATCAGTATTCGCACCAGAACAAAAATAAACCACTTTAATCAATTATAATCAAATGTGTATCAAATAAAAATAATTTGATAAACTTAAATTGCACTTTCTTCTCGGAATTGAACTTATGTTAGTTCAACTGATACATATATCATATTTTGTTTTTCTGCATATCCTTGCGGCATTGTACTTAAGGAAAGTAACTGTTATGAAAAGGCAATAAATATATGCATAATTATAACTCTCTCGAATGTTTCACATTTACTTTGGTTAACCTTGTTTCTGTAATGGTGCTATAATTAACAGAAACGCTAATCAATAAGAATGTCAACGAAAATGAAGTGTCTTTTTTCTATTTCCAAAAATAAATAGATATTGGGGAAACGTAATCCTGATGACATGAAAGTAGCTAGGGTAAAACCTTTATATAAAAAGAACAGTAATCTTGAAGTAGGAAATTATAGACCTTTAAGCATTGTATTAAAAATTTTAGAAAAATCAGTGTATTCTCAACTTGGAAAGTTTTTAGTTGATAATGGTTTATTGTATGAATTACAGTCAGGTTTAAGAAATTCCTATTCCACTGACACTTGTCTTATCCATCTTATGGATCATATCAGAAACAATAATTCCAAAGGTTTATACACAGGCATGATAATGTTAGATCTACAAAAAGCATTTGATACTGTTGACCATGATATTTTATGTGGAAAATTGAAATTGATGGGTATCTCTAATACAGACTGGTTTATGTCTTATCTTAAAGGTAGAAAACAAACTGTTAGTGTTGATAATATTTTATCAGATTACATGCCTGTTGCATGTGGGGTTCCCCAGGGCAGCATCCTAGGTCCTCTTTTATTTTTGTGCTATGTAAATGACATGAGAATTAGTATGGATCAAGAATGTAAACTTATTCTGTATGCCGATGACAGTGCAATTCTTTTTGCTCACAAAAATCCAAGTATTATTTCTCAAAAACATGGACAAACACTAGAGTCTTGTTTCATCTTGGCTTGTAGATAACAAATTGTCACTTCATCTAGGAAAGACTGAATGTCTTATTTTTGGTTCCAAACGTAAACTGAAACAAGTTAAAGAGTTTAAAATTGTTTGTAATGGACATACTATTGAATCCACAAAATCTGTTAAATATCTAGGTTTAAATATTGATGATTCTTTGTCAGGTGAATCTATTGTTAATTGTATTCTTACAAAGGTGAATTCACGTCTTAAGTTTTTGTATAGGCAAGCAAATGTTTTAGATTTTAGGACTAGAAAATATTTATGCTCAGCACTAATACAATGTCACCTTGATTATGCATGTTCTTCTTGGTACCCGAGCCTGAACAAGTGTTTTAAAAATAAGCTTCAAATTTGTCAAAATAAAATTGTTAGATTTATACACGGTATGGGACCTAGAGATAGTGTCAATAATGTTATTCTTGCTAATATGTCTTTACTAAATGTAGAAAACAGAAATAAGCAATTACGTCTAAATCATGTTTTTAAAATTGTTAATAACCAGTGCCCTTCATATATGATAGAAAATTTTATACCTGTTAGAGACATTCATTTTTATTCAACTCGGTCGAATCAGTACAATTTTAGGGTCCAAAGAAGTTATGGGAAAGATAATGTAACTTTTTTTCAAAAAGCAATTAATGATTGGAATTACTTGCCAACATGATTATGCATGTTACGACGTAAGTGGAAACATGTATAGAGTAGTATTTTATTAGGAGAACATGCATAATCATGTTGGCAAGTAATTCCATTTACTAGAACAGTTAGGTTAGGAAAATTAATCATAATTAAATCCACTAGTATGACTAGATATTGATCTCATTTTTATTGTTTTCCTTTTAGCAAAGTTAATGGAAATACTAAAGTTTGATATTTTGCGTAAATGACATCTTCCAGTTTCCTTTTTT
>NW_026866469.1:0-107186 GCF_026571515.1 Ruditapes philippinarum | reverse complement strand
ACCTTTTTCCCAAATTGCAAATGGCGTAAGAAACCAAAGGGAAATCACTCTAACCTTTAATTTTAAAGTCAGATAGAGTAACCTTCCCTGAAAAATTGCAAAGGTCGTTGGGGGCCAAAGACAAACCACTGTTACCTTTCATTATTAAGTCAGATATAGAAACCTTCCCTGAAAATTGCAAATTTGTCGTAAGAAACCAAAGGGAAATCACTTTTACCTTTCATAATTAATTCAGATAGAGTATCCTCCCCTGAAAATTACAAATGGCGTTGGGATCCAAAGGTAAACCACTCTTACCTTCCATTTTTAAGTGCGATTGAGTAACCTCCCCCGGAAATTACAAATGGCGTGAAAATCCAACGGGAATCACGCATATCTTTCAGTCAGAGTAACCACTTCTGACAATTATAAATCGCGTTACGACCAAAGGGAAACAACTCTTACCTTTCATTATTAAGTCAGATAGAGTAATCTCCGCTAAAAATTGCAAATTACGTAGTAAACAAAAGTGAAATCACTCTTATCTTTCACAAGTTATAGTTATAGCGACGAGACTGTTATGTGAAAATATCATGGCCTGGTGCGACATCGAAGGTTTTTCTTTGCAGAATATTGGCCGAGAACATTGTTTGAAGGGAAAACCCGAGATGCCGCCCCATGAAATGATCTTTCTACATAATAGGTTCGATGCATTTTAACTGTTTTTTCGCATGAAATGAGAATTCAATAAACATAAACTTTCAATTTATATTTTGCTTCTCTTCATAAATTAAATTCCCCACTCGGAACCTCGGTTACTTTTTATGTAATGTGTCAAAGGCGGTTCTTGTAAACCCCACACCATATGAGCCAATCAGAAGTATGTTGGGTGTTCCTGATTAGTTTGGATGACCAAAGCCACTGTAAATACGCGCCAGTATTACGCCTCAACATTTTTAATGACATGCCAAAAGATGGATTTTTGAATTTTTATCAATAAGTCGATTACTAACGCTTATTGTTATTTTCTCGGGGACTTGAAATGGATAATATTGCATGAAAAATGAAAAAATGTATGAAAAGATTAATAGAGGCAGTGCCTCCAAGAGCGAAATAACATTTAGGAAAAAAAGATGCATGTCCGCTCAATGCGGTTAAGATTTGTTAAAAATTCTTTAAAACCATTCAAAGAGTTACAGAGCAGGCATAAAATAAGTCATCATCCCAACTACCATCACCATCACCACCATCATCATCCAAACTACCACCACCATCACGATCACCATCACCACCACCATCATTATCACCACCACCATCAGCATCACCACTACCACCACCATCATCATCATCCCCACTACCACCACCACCATCATCATCACCACCACCATCATCAACACTACCACCACAATCACCACCATCATCATCATCACCACTACTACCACCATCGCCAACACCATCATTCCCACTACCACCACCACCACCATCATCACCTCCACCATCATCATCACCACTACTACCACCATCGCCAACACCATCATTCCCACTACCACCACCACCATCATCATCACCACCATCATCATCATCAACACTACTACCACCATCGCCAACACCATCATTCCCACTACCACCACCACCATCATCATCACCACCATCATCATCATCACCACTACTACCACCATCGCCAACACCATCATCCCCACTACCACCACCACCATCATCATCACCACCACCATCATCATCACCACTACCACCAGAATCGCCACCATCATCATCATCACCACTACAACCACCATAATCATCCCCACTACCACCACCATCAACACCATCATCATCCCCACTACCACCACCACCACCATCATCATCACCACCACCATCATCATCCCCACCACCACCACCACCACCACCATCATCATCCCCACCACCACCACCATCACCACCACCATCATCATCACCACTACCACCACCATCACCACCATCATCATCCCCACTACCACCACCATCATCATCCCCACTACCACCACAACATCACCACCACCATCATCCCCACTACCACCACCACCATCATCATCCCCACTACCACCACCATCATTATCATCCCCACAACCACCATCACCACCATCATCATCCCAACTACCACCGTCACCATCACCACCATCATCTTCCACACTGCTATCATCTCAACTAACACCACCACCCTCATCATCATCTCCACTATCACCACCACCACCATCATTATCCCCACTACAACCACATTATCCCCACGATCATTATTTATAACATTACAACAACAATAACAACAACCACCATCAATACCTCGAAATCCTTCCACCACCACCACCATCATCATTATCGGTTTTTTTTGTCTTTTTTTTTCGGAATATTAATCATTTTACTTTAGCTATATGCTAAATAGTTTAAGTTAATCCTCTAAATGTAGCAAAAAAAGACACAGTTGCACCAATTATAAATAAATTTTGCTTAATGCTTTGCGTTACTCTATATACGGGGTTCGCTGAAACACACTGCATTGAGCATTGACAAAATTGACCGAGTCTTCATGCTACAGCGCTGTAATGCGGTTTCACAATGCGCCGTAAACTATGGTGGCTGATTTGGTACATTGCGTGTTGCGTTGTCAATAGCGACAACGCAACCTTTATCGTTATTGCTTTTTAGCTCGACTTTTCTATGAAAAGGGGAGCTATCCTACTCGCCCCGGCGTCGGCGTCGGCGTTAGCGTTGGCGTCACACCTTGGTTAAGTTTTTCGTACCACCCCACTTTATTTCAGAAGTATTACAAGTATGGCTTTGAAACTTACCATACTTGTTCACCATCATAACCTCCATCTACAGACAAGAGTACATAACTCTGTCAAGGTTTTTGACAGAATTATGGCCCTTTTTTGACTTAGAAAGTGTATTGAGCTTGGTTAAGTTTTTTGTACCACCTCACTTTATTTCAAAACCATTGGAGGTATTGCTTTGAAACTGACCATACTTGTTTACCATCACGACCTTCATCAACAGACAAGAGGACATAACTCTGTCAAGGTTTTTGACAGAATTATGCCCCTTTTTGACTTAGAAAATACATTGAATATGGGTAAAATCCACTTATTGCCTTAACCCTTTGAGATATTGCTTTGAAACTTTTAATGCTATTTCACATCATTACCCCCATCTGTACGCAAGAGAAGGTAACTCTGTCAAGGATTTGTTTTAAAAATTAAGGCCTTTTATCGACTTAGAATCTTGGTTAAGTTTTTAGTACCAGTCCACTTTTTGACTGAACTGTTTGAGATATTAATTTGAAAGTTGGAATACTTGTTTACAATCATGATTCCCAAACATGTCCAGGAGAAGGTAATTCTGTCAAAGATTTTATTTGAATTATGGCCCTTAACTGTCAATGTTTTGTATTATAGGCAAACACTAAAAAACTTAAAAAATCTAAAAAAATTCATTCCTATCCACTTGTTCACTTTACCATAAATTATGTCATATAAACATTGCTGTAATATTCAAGGGTATCAAACAACTAGTTATTTTTCTCTTTTTGTACTTGAAATTAAAATCAGTAGTATAATACTATTAAATTTATTTAAGGCTCAACTCAGTTTTTTTTTCTTTCTTACCAGCCCTCTTTTGACTTAAACATTTCAAACTTTCTTGCAGTGTTCAAGGGTATCACACAATTCAGTAAAATAATTCTTCACTAAATATCTTAATGCTCATGGCCATTGTTCACTTTAAAAATACAGAGATTCTTGTATTGCCTTTTACTGCAAAAACTTTTTTTATTGGCAAGCAATAAAAAAGTCGAGCGCGCTGTCTTACGGACAGCTCTTGTTCGTCTTGTCGCTATCTACAACACGACAAAGCGCCTTGAACGGGGCGTTGTCGCGCTGTCGTCTTGGCGTCCTGTCTAGCGAAGCACGCTAAACTGCGCGATGTCGTGCGGCGCATTGTCGCTATGTCGCTGTCACTTGTCTTATAAGCCAGTCCATTGATTTGAACCGAGCGACAATGTGACATTGCGACAACATGCCGCACGACAACGCGCCGATTAGCGTACATCGTTAGCGACATGACGACAAGACGAAAGTCCGACAACACGCCGTTTGGCGCTTTGTCATGTTGTCGCTAGCGCCAACACGACGCGCAAAAGCGTTCCAAATCAGCCATCATAGTAAACCATATAACAATTTCTGTTTACATGAATGAATATAATATCCGACCACTATTTTTCAAGCTTCTAATATTTAAAAAAAACGGATATACGATACGAGTAAAAGTAGATCAGTAAAAAGGGAAAATACATATGAACCGCGTCATGACAAAACCAACATAATGGGTTTGCGACCAGCATGGATCTAGACCAGCCTGCGCATCCGCGCAGTCTGATCAGGATCCATGCTGTTCGCTATCAGTTTCTCTACTTGTTAAATAGTTTGCATGAGAACAGCATGGATCCTGATCAGACTGCGCGGATGCGCAGGCTGGTCTTGATCCGTGCTGGTCTAAAAGCCATTATGTTAATTGGTTTTGTCATGACGCGGCTCATATATGAAATTATCTTAATACATTTTCATGAATATTATTTTTGAAGTATTGGTAATTTAAAAAAAACGCGTGTTTCAAATGCTTCTTTCCGTAAATATATACTTTATGTAAAGAAATGTTTTTTTAAATTAACCTTTTTATTTACTATTTGAATAATTGGATATCGTCTAAGTTGAAATTATACAGTTTGTACAATGGAGCGAGGTAAGATATTTCTGATCATCTTTATTGAAAGGCCCTTTTATGAATCAGAAATGCGTTATGTTTATTTCTTAAATATTTTAATTTTGTTGCGCTTTTATAGTATCAAAAATGTTACTCATTGGTCAATTACCTGAACCACCTATACTTTTTCATCTGTTGCTTTTTGGCATTTAGTACATTTATAGTGAACTAGTATTTTGAATTGAAGTCAAAATACTACTTTGTTTACACATTTCTACAATTGTAGACAAATTATTTCTGTCAAATAGCTTGTATACATGTAATCGCTCTTTGCCTCGAACCTGCACTTTTCAGGTTAAAATTTGAATTTTCGAACTCGATACCTTTCAACATTAAGATAATACTTTTTTCTACTTTTTTATCTTATCATTTTTGTTCAGATATATACTAATTTAATATCAACAAATATAACCTTAGAATAGATGTCATTGTTGTATTTTCTAGTTCGACTTAGAACAAATTTAAAAATTAAAACAAAAATATGATTTTGTATTTATTAACAACTTTTTTGTGATATTTTTTTCCATTTTATTTAAAAAGAAAAATTAAGAAATAAAAGATATATACAGTGTTAAAATATATAGGTAAAGTTAATTTCATATTCAGTAATAGTAAACTCCCCCGTATATATGCATATCATTTAAAAAATGAAATCAGAGAGAAAATATAATTGTGTTTTTATTTAAGCATATTTGGGGCTATAATAGTATGCACAATGATACTGTACACCACTGTTGAATCGTTAAGAGTATCACATGTGAATTTATAATGTTTGTTACAGATTATCGCTCGTCTACTACCGCTTGTTTACGTAATTATAATATAACATTGAAAACAAATGACACGTGTTAATGTTACCGCTTGTTTACGTAATGGCAAAGTTACATTGAAAACAAATAAGAATGATAATATAACGTTGAAAATAAATTACACGTTTTAACGTTAGTGCTTGATTACGTTATGATATAACGAGACATGTTAACGGAAGCGCTTGTTAACGTAATGATATTATTATAACATTAGAAACAAATGACACGAGTAAGCGTTACTGCTTGTTAACGTACCAGTAATATTACATAGAAAACAAATAACAAATGTTAACGTTACTGCTTGTTTACGTTAAGGTAATATTACATAGAAAACAAATAACACATATTAACGTTACTGCTTGTTTACGTAAAGGTAATATTACATAGAAAACAAATAACACATGTTAACGTTACTGCTTGTTTACGTTAAGGTAATATTACATAGAAAACAAATGACACGTGTTAACGTTACTGCTTGTTTACGTTAAGGTAATATTACATAGAAAACAAATAACTAATGTTAACGTTACTGCTTGTTTACGATAAGGTAATATTACATAGAAAACAAAATGACACGTGTTAACGTTACTGCTTGTTTACGTTAAGGTAATATTACATAGAAAACAAATGACACGTGTTAACGTTACTGCTTGTTTATGTTAAGATAATATTACATAGAAAACAAATAACTAATGTTAACGTTACTGCTTGTTTACGTTAAGGTAATATTACATAGAAAACAAATGACACGTGTTAACGTTACTGCTTGTTTATGTTAAGATAATATTACATAGAAAACAAATAACACATGTTGACGTTACAGCTTGTTAACGTACCGGTATAATACATAGAAAACAAATAACACGTGTTAACGTTACAGCTTGTTTACGTACCGGTAATATAACATAGAAAACAAATAACTAATGTTAACGTTACTGCTTGTTTACGTTAAGGTAATATTACATAGAAAACAAATGACACGTGTTAACGTTACTGCTTGTTTATGTTAAGATAATATTACATAGAAAACAAATAACACATGTTAACGTTACTGTTTGTTTACGTTAAGGTAATAGTACATAGAAAACAAATGACACGTTTTAACGTTAGCGCTTGTTTACATAATTGAAATATAACATTTGAAACAAATGTCACGTGTAAATGTTAGCGCTTGTTTACGTAATTGTAATATTACATTGGAAACAAATGACGTTTGTTTACGTAATGGCAAAATTGCATTGAAATCAAATTACACGTGTTAACGTTAGGTTTTGTTTACGTAATGTTAATATTTCATTAAAAATAAATGACACGTGTTAACGTTTCCTCTTGTTTACGTAATGGTAATTTTACACTGAAAACAAATGATACGTGTAAACGTTACTACTTGTTTATGTAATGGTAATACTACAGTAAAAAACAAATGAGACGAGTTAACGTTATGGATTGTTTACATAATAAAAAAAGCAATGTCAATTTAGAAAAAAAAAACTGTTGCATTACAATAAAACAAGCGGAATAACTCTAGATGTATACGTATAACACTGAAAACATGTAACGCTTGTTTACACTGGGGTGGGGGTGGATGTGGCGTTACATTTCAGAAAAGCGACGCTTGATAACGACATTGTAAACAAGCACCCTCGCGAGATGAAAAACTTATGAAAATACGTTAAAATTACTGAAATCTCAAAGTCGGGGAATGCAGGTGGTATTGGTAGTTTTCCCTCCGGATCGCGACAGTAAGCCATATCAAAGTTACCAATGCACAGTTCGGCGACTGCATCGTTCCTTGGCAGGCTGTCAGGCACTTTACCAGTACCAGTTGCCTTCACTTTCACAAGAAACCGATAACCTCTGTTTGTTTGTTTGTTTCATTTAGGTTTTACGTCACACCGACACAGTATAGGTCATTTGGCGACGTTCCAGCTTTACAGGTGGAGGAAGACCTCAGGTGCCCCTCCGTGCATTTTTTTCAGGCACGAACGGGCACCTGAGTAGAACCACCAACGTTCCGTATGCTAGCTGGATAGCTTCCTCACATGAAAGAATCCAAAGTCCCTGTCGGGATTCGAACCCACAGCGGTGAGGGGCAAGTTGTTTAAAGTCAACTTTTGTACATTTCAAAGCAGAGGAACAGTGAGAATGACCATAGAAAGGATTTCATGGTCATTCACAACCAAAATGACCCGCTTCGTCTGGGTATCGAACCTTGGACGGCCGATTCACAGCCCAAGGTTATACTTATTGAGCTAACCGGATGGCTGTGTAGTTGACGTTAGATTCTTTATTACATTAATCATATTAATGTAATAACGAAGCCTCTAGTTGTCAACAACCTACAAACATTTGAGCCGCGTCACGACAAAACCAACATAGTGGGTTTGCGACCAGCATGGATCCAGACCAGCCTGCACATCCACGCAGTCTGATCAGGATCTATGCTGTTCGCGTACCAACTCTATTATAAATAGAGAAACTGAAAGCGAACAGCATGGATCCTGATCAGACTGCGCGGATGCGCAGGCTGGTCTGGATCCATGCTGGTCGCAAACCCACTATGTTGGTTTTGTCGTGACGCGGCTCATTTATTGTATATATTTTCTTTATCTAAATATAAAAAAAAAACGTACTTTTTTAATCAGATATTTGGCATTTCAGTTTCAAAATCTCTTCCATTGATTCCATTCGGAACAAGAACAAGATCTGAACATCAAAAATACACGTCAGTGCCGACAGAACCTCTAAACATTGACAAGGGGCAGCATAATGAGGTATGTACATGTAAATCAAAATGAGCCGTGTCACGACAAAACCAACATAATGGGTCTGCGACCAGCATGGATCCAGACCAGCCTGCGCATCCACGCAGTCTGATCAGGATCCATGCTGTTCGCTTACCAACTCTATTACAAGAAGAGAAACTGATAGCGAACAGCAAACCCATTATGTTGGTTTTGTCGTGATGAGGCTCAAATGTACTATACGTCACGTCAGGTTACAACGTAAGTCAACGGGAAAAATATAATTTTAACATTTTGACCACTGACGTTATGGAAAACATAAAAAAAGAAGAAAAACATGCCTAGAGATATTGAATTAAGGGTTAACATGACATTAATTTAAATTATTTTACTATTATATTTAATAAAAAAAGGAATATTCAAATTTGGTGGGACAGACTATAGAATATGTACTTTTACTTGTTTTTAATTAAAAAAACACACGAACAAATAGAAATAGATGTTACGTCAGCTGGTGACATACTGCCTCGTTTTGGGATGTTCACGGTTTAAGTCAATCTCCTACGCAGTGATCTCCCCTTATCAGTACAGACTCAAGGGAGGTAATCACTGTGAGGAGTTAGAGTTTTAGTGTCCAACTTTATTTGTCATCCAATGAAAACGTTGTATTTCTTTAACATTCTGTGAATTAATTTTCTTATTGTACAACGTGATTTGTCATCCAATGAAAATGTTGTATTTCTTAAAAATTCTGTATGTTAATTTTCACAGAATACAATACAATGCACTATATCAAATTCTGTTCATAGTCGCCTTTTATTTTTCATAGTGCTTCAAAGAACCGCGTTCGTAAAGATAGAGTGGATGTTATTGAAGCCAAATAAAGTTTGACACTAAGTTTGTTGAAAGCAATTTCACTGTGCTGTTCTACAGAAATTGGAAACATTCTCCAGTCGCTATCGCCCCCGTCGAAGTGTCTATTTTCTATAGAATAGCATGGATGAGCGCTAACATAATTAAACTTAAAATGCGTTTAATATATTCAGTTTTATGGTCGAAACGCGGTACGTCTTCAAAAGTCAAATATCTATACTAGTGAAGGTCACGCTTGTCCGACCCAAGTCTTTGAAAAATGACAAGTACAACTCGATAAAAAGTGAACTTTATATATATAGATGTATATGATTTTGAAGTTAATCTAACTTTGCATTTACATATGATGTCCACGTTAAAATACAGTTAATTTCACGCACTATACACAAAAATGATAACTCTCTAAATATCATATTGATAGGAATAGAATAACTACGTGTGTCCCTGTATAATATTAATATTATCCTCATATTTTGTCCACAGTTTGAGTCGTGACCAAAATTCAAACTTAAGTTGATCACGATGACGTTGTTTTCTTTATAATATGATATTATAAGATTAACAGGTCATTTAATTTCGAGACGTCTGACGACATCACTTTACTGCAAGTATTACTTTGACTTGTGATTACAACGGCAAAATTGGTGTGGTTTAAATGAAGTAGTTTTTTTTTTATTCTGACAACGTCATATACAAACAACTCATGAGGTTTTGGTGTATTTTGAAATCGAAATGTGCCAAAATGTTAAATATACGGACCATAAAGAGCTAGTCCTTAGCGCAAATTTACGCACTGGACCGGGTGTGTGCTCGTAACCGATGTCGATATTTTGTATTTATATATAATTGCTTGCCAAGAGGCGCTGAATCTTATTGTAGCACATATTTTTCAATCTTAATTTAACCGAAATTGACTTTATCTTTTGTTGAATAATAAGTATAATAATACAAATTTAACTAACTAAACAAAATTTCTGTTTACAATTTAAGTCACAACGTTTTTCTATTTCAAATCTGTGTTAATTTTTATATTATTATGAATTATCGTCAACGTGTTCCGATTGGTTTTTAAATTACAAAATACCTTGCAAAAATAGGTTTACGGATTATGACGGCAAAACGCGGTACTACAATACTATCCGCCATTTGTCGGTGTTTATCGATTTATTTTTTAATTAATTAATTAATTAATTTTTTGAGTTTGTGTGTGTGAGGGTGGAAGGGTGGGGTGGGAATTGCAGATTTGGCTTGATTGAGTGAGTCTGTTCATGAAAGAAAACTATTCCAATCTCGGACAATTATGCAGACTAACCCTTTAATGGACTTCCCCATGTACCATTAAGACCAAATTATCATTCTGGGACAATACACCCTTTTAATTTTAAAAGGCAAGTGAATATCTTCAGTATTTTCAAAGATAAATGTTGCATGTAAATGTAAGTTGTTATGTTTAAAAAAAAATCATAATATATATTTGTTAATGTTGACTGTATTCAGGACATTAATACAACCATTTCTGAAAAAGTACGTGTGTTGATGACTGATCACATATTAAGAAAGACAGCCAAATATGAAAGCTTACTTATTTAGACGAAGTATACCTTACTTTTAGATAATGGAAATAATTTAGGTTTTGCATTTCAACAAGGATTATGTCTCACTAAAATATTTTTTTTTGTTATACTAGTATGTGCATACTTTCATATTTATAATTCGGTGTTGTTTTACCATAACCATTTCTCTCACGTTATCTGTCAGATCATATAAATTTATATGATTAATGTTATTTATTTTAAAAGGTGACTAATAGGTCCATTGGGCCGGGTGCAAAACTCTTTGTTAAAATGTATTGTATTGTATAAATGTTCATTGCATATGTCACTAAAATAAACAATTATCTACTACTATATATATAGTGTATTCTGATTGGTCAATTACCCCGTGGCCACGACTTAGTTATCTCGTTCCCACGACTTAGTATCTCGTGGCCACTACATAGTATCTCGTGCGCACGAGATAAATAAAAACACACACCGTGTGTATGTTTCCTAATAAAACGTGAAGATTAAATCGTTGTTTTGCTTTAATAAATATGACGGGGCAATAACTTTTACTCACACTTGTTTTACCCTTAACTTGATTGATAAGGTACCGGCATACTTTTGTTACTTCAAAACTAGTATCTTTATCAAACTATCATGTAGATTATAGCCGTTACAAATGCGTTTATATGCATATAATTCATCAGTGTTTTTAACTGTATAAGCTACCGGTATCAAAATATTTTTGTAACAACCAGTAACTGTTTTATTTAAAGATGTTTTGTTAAATAATTACATACAATTAAAAAGGGAAGACTAAAATTAAATCAAGTAAGTGAGGATTTATATTAGTATTATTATCTTTTATTATTATTTATCATCATTAGTTTGTAATTGCAAACGGCAAATATTTGCGACCATTACTAAAAGTGCTATGCAATCATTAAGGCTGATTTGGAACACGGCGCGTTGTCGGACTTCCGACTTGTCGTCCTGTCGCTGACGATTCACGCTAAACGAAGGGCGATTACGTAACAACGTGCCGCACGACAACGCGTCGTTCGGATTTAGCTCAATACAGGATTGGAGCAGTACCTCTAGACGCTTGCAGAAATCATGATCACAAAATACACAAATATCGTTTTTTTCGCTGATTTTAACATTTTTCATGCATTATCATACATAAATCAGTGTGAAAAGATGAATTAGACCTATTAAAGTTCATTCCGTTGCGTAAAAAAGCAAGATTTTGGCATTTTACGATTCAAGCGCCTTGTCCGGTATTTACCGGAATACGGTATTTAGTGTGGTGCTCCAATCCTTTATTTAGTCTCACTCGCGTCGTTCAGCGTGCTTCACTAGCGAAAGGACGACAGTGCAACAACGCATCGTTTGGCGCCTTTCGCTAGCGACAAGACGAAAAGGCGATAAGGATATATGTTGTGTTGACGATATTAACAACGCAACGCTCAGTGTACGAAATCAGCCACCATAGTTTTCTCTTCAGTCAGAACTTATTTTGAAAATTCCTGATTTGAACCATGATTTTGAAACTGAATTGAAATGTTAATTATTGTGAAGTAAACAAAGAAAGTAATTTATACATTGCTAACACCAACAACTATCAACGTGAATTATCAAAACAGTTCAAAATATGCAAAATTATCTCTTATTGCGTTAGCCACACAGTAGAAATATGGTGATAAATACAGCAAAATCAGCGTTAAATCGCGCAAAGCATGTAAATTAATAATTGAATCTGGATTTTTGTTTGTTCTTTTAAAAAAAATCTTTAAACGATTTTCTTGAAATATTTTGTCTCATCTGGAGGCCTGCACCTTTAAAAGTGTTTGTCCAAATTGAAAAAGAATAAATGGAAGTAGATCTAACATATATTTAACATATCTAGTGTCGTAAAGGAAAATAGCATTGATTCTATTTAGAAGATTATTTTGAAATCAACTGTTTATCAATTTCATAATATCACTGTTAATCTTTTCTTCCAATGTAGAAAAGAAACATATCTCTAACACAGGTATATGGCGTTGGACTGTGAATCGCACGATCCGGGTTCGATTCCCGGACGGAACAGGTCACTTTCGTTGTGATTGATCAAGGTCATTCGCACTGTAGCCTGCTCTGACATGTACAGAAGTTTCAGTTCCTTGCGCAAGTAAAGGCAACTAGTAGTCACAGGTAAACTGCTTGACAGCCTGTCCAGGAAAGATGCGGTGGCTAAGTTCAGTGCGGCTTATTGACGTGTACCGTAATGAAAACTACCAACACCACCACCACTTTTGCCCCCCCCCCCCCCCTCCCCAAAAATGCACATGAATACCGCGATTTTACCATACGACTGAAAGTGGTCTCATTATGCAACCTAATTATTTCAAATATCTTTTGCGAGGAGATGAGAATGAATATTTGACAAACGCTTCCATTTTATTCAGGGTGTGTAACCTTAATGGATAATTATGTCACTTCTTCTTTTTGACATAGTTTCACATGAACCGCAAAATCGCTTGAACAATCTAACCTGAAGCGTTTCTTTGCATAAATGTTTTGTAATGTCACATAATGATAGGACATAAAAAACAATGTGTTGCATAAAATTAAAGTGAAAAAAAAAAAACAACAACTTAACATTCAGAATGATGTCCCAAATTTTACACAACCACGTTATCCAACAAGGTCAGTAGTTTCCACTTATTGAGAAAATGTCAACTTTTCTTATCATGGGAATAAGGGAAATTACGCATTACGCATTTCAATTTGCTCATCAGTTCTCTCTTAAAATTTCTTAAGCACATTATCAAAGTCTCTAATTCAGAAACATTGGTTCGGACACAACCATGGATTCGAACCCTGCACTCACCTTTGTATTCTTTCATGCTCAGGAAAGTTCATGCTTAATTTTGTTATTGATATATAGTTAAGAATATGATAATGTTTCGTTTCGATGATATTTAATTGAAATATTTCCGTGATATCTGGTTGAAATATTATTATATTTCGCCCCTCCCCCAAGTATGTAAGATCTAATTATTCAAACATTTCTATAAAAAAGATGGCATACATATGTTTAATTACATATGCATTAACTCTGTTATAATAAACTTAAAGAAATAAAAAAAAATCTTATTCTATAAACTCAGATCACACTTTTCATGCATTTTTTTCTAATCTCAAATAAATAGAATCTAAACTAGCTTTTACCGTAAACATTGTTCAGCTATTTGTAAACTAATTGCCAATCTATCATTTCAAAGTCAATATTAAGATACAATATCTTAGTTTCTTAAACAAACTGTATTTCATATATCGAGTTGTTTTATTTCTTCAAAGAAAGTGGAGCTTGAATGTAATGAATAAATTAAAATGAATGAATAAATAAATAAATTAATTAATTAATTAATTAATGAATGAATTAATTAATTAATTAATTAATTAATTAATTAATTAATTCATGAATCAATAATTGAATAATTGAATTAACAAATGAATACATAAATAATTGAATGAATGAATGAATGAATGAATGAATGAATGAATGAATGAACAAATAAATGAATAAATAATTGAATGAATGAATGAAAATGATTTATTAATAAATAAAATAAATAAAGTATACGAAAATGAAAATGAATATATAATAAATAAATAAATATATAAATAAAATAAAAAGATAAATAAAAATACATACAATAATTAATGACCGAACAGTTGAACGAACGGATAAATAAATGAGCGAACGAACAAACAAACAAACATATGAGTAAAAACTAAACAATCAATTTATCATGACCGTATTGCTCTTGCTACTGATAAATATTTAATTTATGCATAGATAAACGATGAGGATAATCATCGTAAATATTACAATCTTGACATTGGTGAAAAATGATGTTGCTGATAACGATGATAAATGATGATAAATGATGATGATACATAATAATGATGATAATTTTAATTTTACAGGAAACGATGACAGTTAGTAATGGTACAAAGAAAGCTTCCGTTGTTGCAAAGTCAATCAAGAAGTTAGAAGAAGATGACCCTCGACGTGCTAACAAAACAAGTGAGCTTCGAGCTTTATCAGATGAAAGCTATGAGCTAGGAAAAGAACTACAGGATGCAATCGGTGAAGGAAATATTCGTTACTATTTCACTATAATAGCTGTCTGGACAACGTTTCTCATATACATGGAATGAAAAGTAGAAAGATCTTGAAGATCAATATTTTCTAAGAAATTATAAAAGGTCTTTTAAATTTTTTAAAGCAGACTTAAAGAGCGTAAACTGATACCCCGCTTGATTGGCATAACTATTGTTGTCATAACATATCTGTTGAAATTAGTCTCCTTAATTAATAAAAATAAGGCAACGGCATAATTTTAAAGTATGTCCTTTATCAAAAGGTCGGACAACTCTTTGTCTCTTTCTCGTGATGCGTTTATGTGGTCGCGTGGTCGCATGGTCTGAAACCTCAACACAACGACAAAGCTTTTAAATGTGCGTCGGTACGGAACCGAAGCTCAAAAACTGTTAATGGCATATAAATGTCACCATACATTAAAATATGAATTATTTCAGGTTATCACCAAGACATCAGTCTTACGCCGGACGATATTCTTATAAAACTTGGAGGATGCGGACTTTTCCAATTCCTTTTGGCTTTCCTCATACAATTCATGAAGATTGTCGTTTGCTGGGGCATGGGAGGTAATGCCTTTTTTGCATACGTTCCAAAATGGCGGTGTTTGGATTATTATGACGTCACCAGAAACGATACAACAAACGGTGTATTAGTACATTTTAACACTTCCGCTTCAAGTTCATACTCTGGACAGGACAATAGAACCGAAGACTACTGGAATAAGAAATGTGACACAATGTCTGGGGCAAAATGTACCAATTTTGAGTTTGATGATAGCATTCACACCCTTGTTAGCGAGGTAAATTGATTATTTTTTACTAAGCATGAATTGCATCCCTTGGCCAATTTGAGGGTCATTCTCAATATATCTTATAATTGAAATCAGAAAAAATATTTTACTATTTAACTTAAGAACCCACTGTACACATTCCGTGCATATACCTTCCATCTGCAGTTTAACCATTTTAATGCTTTAAGGTTCAATTGGGCTAGAGCCGGTGCTGGGTGGCGCACTTTCAACTACTGTCCATGAACAGGCTAAAACCAATCCGAGCCGGCAACATTTTCGATTTTTTCGTTCTGGGCATTCTTTATGGATGCCGTTTTTCACTTATTAAGTATAATTTTTGTCTGTGAAAATCATGGTTGACTGAGTGGTTCTGTTTTTCTGTTATTAAGTTTGATCTTGTCTGTGACAAATCATGGGTGACGGCCAGCATTATTTCAATGCAAATGATCGGCATGATGGTTGGATCGATAGTGGTGGGCAACATATCAGATTTGTTTGGAAGAAAGAAACCGTTCGTTCTCTCGATGCTGATACTGTGTGTGTTCCACCTCGTCTGTTACTTCTCCGTCAACTGGGTCATGTTTGCCATTGGCCGTATTGGCGTAGGTAAGTTCCTGTACATTTTTATTTTCAAAGAAATCATTCGTGACTATATTGAAAGACAATACGTTGATTATGAGCGTTAAAATTGACCTTTAACTTCAAAGGATACTCAGACAAATAAATGACAAAAATATTAACATGATTATATGTACTCAAATTACGCTAAAATGATATTTTTTAAAAGTCCCAACATGAATTTCTGTATAAATTCTATATATTTCGGATTTGAAGCATAAATCTATATATATGTTGAACGAAATTTAGAATCCGACAGAATGACCGAGTAGTTTTAAAAAGAAGTCATGGACCTGAACAAACCCCGGAAGTTACAATAACAGATATTGTTGATATTGTATGATTGAAACGAGTCTAAGTCATTCATTTGTCACGTTCTTTCCAGAGTTCACTGTGACAAATATTACGAAACTTTAACGCTCTAACCCACGTGGGTCAAGTTATCATTCTTTAAAAGGAGAAAAGCTTTGCTCGCTGCGACTGCCCAGTGTATTCATTTTGAGAACATTTACAGAATGATGAATGCAAAATTCAAAACTGATTTTGCCTGTGTCACCCTTAAAGAATACAAGAACTGTACTCCAGTTGAGAGCCTTAGACAATGTTGTTTGAACTTTTGACCCTACCCTTTTGCGTTTTGAAATTTCTTGTGATTTAGGATTTTGTACAGGGAAGTCAAAATATTACTGTGTTTACATTTGGCTACCTTTTGTTCACAAATTACAATGTATTTACATGCAGCACTATTTTCTTCAGGAGATAAGCATTACACATATTCGTATCCCGCTAAAATATGATAAAACAAGGAAAGGCGGTGTGCAAACACATATAATCCAATTTAGAGAATAAAAAAAATATTTCTGAGACATTTATGTGCCTTTACATTTTGCCGGGTTATCGATGTCACATATTTATATTATCACGGCCTGATTTATTACAGGTGTGGGTTCGGCGTTCTTTTTGAGTATCTACTGTATTTTCCAAGGGGAATATACATTATCAAAATGGCGGTCGACAACGATCAGTTTTCCGTCTTGGGCTATAGAGTTGTCTTTGTTCACACTGTGTGCTTGGTTACTTCATGACTGGGAGCATATCACGCTGATCATAGCCTTGGGTTCGTTTGCCTTCCTTGGATCATGGTTGTAAGTACGAGCATTTTTAACAACAATTTATTTTCCTCAGCATTTTTTGACAACAAAAACAAATCCCTCAGAATTCTTACAGTTATACTGGCCGGAACATCGGTAATGGCACAACTTATAGCTGATCTTCTAAGGCCGTTTCAAAAAGTACTTAACTGATCGCACGAACAATTTCATCATTAGAGTTTAAGCCCGAAGTAAGGCTCTCTTTTTTTTCTTTCAAAATATGAGGCATCCGTAGCCGACTGCCTTCAAACCACGTGCTCCTCACCACTATGTGTTTGAATCTCGACATACTTTGAATTGTTTCACGTGAGGAAGCTATCCACGTCAGTGGTTCTACTCAGGTACTTATTTTTATAGCTGAAATAATGGACAGAACGGATGGGCACCTAACGTCTTTCCCCATCAGTAACATCAAAATGGAAAGCCGCCATATGACGGCACGGCGTAAAACCATACCGAAAAAAATTGCTTGTGTTTGTATAAGCCTTGGTTTGTTTTATTTTGAAAGATATTTTCTCTATCCCTATACTGGTTTCATATTTTATTTACATTACATTACACATTTAAGTATTTAGTGGTCTTAATGAATGACGTATATTTTTACATTATCTAAATTTTAAATAAGTGTTGAAATATTGTATTACATTGTTAATTGGATGTATTCGTTTCATTTTAGTTTTCTTCCTGAGAGTTTTAGATGGCTTATAGCTAAGGACAGAGTTTCGGATATACATGATATTACAAAACAGATTGCAAAATGGAATAAGCGCCCAGTACCTAATAATGATCAAATCATTAAAGCGTTTACTGTACCGGAAGAAGAACATTCTAAAAAATATTCAATACTGGTGCTTTTCCGGCAGAGGGCGCTTTTAAGATTAACCGTTCCATTAATGACCGGCTGGTAAGTGACCATGATTGAACTGCCAGTAACTCAGACTAGCATAAGTCTGCCAATAGCTCTGACTAACACAAGTATCCTCTCTACCCTGATTAACACAAGTCTGTCCATAGCTCAGACTAACACAAGTATGCCCTCTTCTCTGATTAACACAAGTATGCCGGTAACTTAGGCGAACACAAGTATGTCCGTAACTCGGAATAACATAAGTCTGCCCTCTTCTCTGACTAACACAAGTCTGCCGGTAGCTCAGACTAACACAAGTATGCTGGTAACTCAGACAAACACAAGTCTGCCTGTAGCTCAGACTTACACAAGTATGCTGGGAACTCACGCTAACACAAATATGTCTGAAATTGACGATTTCAACTTCACGCCTTCACGATTTCTATTTCATGAATTCATATTTTGAACTTTTCTATTTCAACTTCAAGAAATCATGATTTCATCTTCACGAAGTTGAAATTGTGAAGTCACGAAATTGAAATCGTGAATTCATGAAATTGAATTTTTGAAGATGAACCTAAGAATTCAAAAAGTTGAAATGTCACCAAAGGCCAGAATAATCACTAAAAAAACATCACAACATGAAAAAAAAAATACCACAACATTTTCGGCTTTAAGCAGACCTTTAAACTGCTGGTGAAATAGTGATTAAGAAAGTGTGAGATATAGTAAAATGAATGTCCTTATATATTACAGGTTTGCTCTTGGCGTCATAGGGTACGGTATAGGTTTTGGAATCAAGAAACTGTCCGGAAATTTGTTCCTGAACTTGTTCCTCTTTTCGGTCGTCTCTATTCCATCAAAAGTCATAACCATATTTCTCCAGAACAGGTAATTAAACTACGTATAGATGCAATCGTAACATATTTATTTAAAGATCCTGTATAATTATTTTAATTTTAAGGTTGTGAAATTTTATATTAGGTATATAGTTATTATGCTTCTTAAACAATTTTCAAACATCAAAGAATATGTAAAATATGTACTGCAAATATTTGTCCTCATTATAGTATGTAATAATAAATATATGATTAATTTCTTATTAAAAAAAATGACTTAGATTTTATAGATTTTTACATGAAATGTAAATTCGGTAATATCTTTTCAAATAATGCTTTTTGGATCTTTAATTATTGACGAATCTTCATTTGAGCATGATGCTTATGATATAAAACCATAAAAAATATGAGTGAAATGATCTTTAAAGGGAGACACAGGCAAAATTTTCATTTCTTAGTTTTGAATTTTTCATTAATTATTCTGTTAATGCCCTCAAATAAATATATTAGACAGTCAAAGGAACAAAACTTTTCTCCATATAAAGAATAATATGGTGGTTTCCTAGCTTGACCCGCGTGGGTCAGGTTAGAGCGCTAGCATTTCACAATAGTTGTCAAAGTAAACTCTGGAGACATTAAAGAACATGTCAAATGAATGACTTAGGCTTGTTTCAATCATACAATATCCACAAAATCTGTTATTATAACTTCAATGGTCTGTTCAAGTCACCTGACTTATTTTAAAACTATTTGGTGATTCTATTTGCGTCTAAATTTTGTTCAAAATATACATGTATATAGATATATTTACGCTTCAAACCCAAAATATATAGAATTTAAACAGAATTTTACGCTGAAACTTCCAGAAATGTCATTTAGCGTGATTTGAGTACATAAGATCATTTTAATATTTTGTCATTATTTTGCCTGAATATCCCTTTAAGCTTTTCTTTTATGAAAGTTTGATGCTAAGTTAATTTAATTTAAAGCAGCATGCCTACACAGAGATTTATGCTTATTTTCATGAAAGTTTTGAAAATGTAAGTATAATATTGCGAAGTGAACAACAAGAGTAATTTACATAAAGCAATCCTCGTAAAATGTTATAACAAATTGGAGGTCAAATTATGCAAAAATATTTCTTTCTGCGTTAGTAACGCAGTAGCAATATGGTGATTAATATAACAAAATCAGACACTAAACGCACAAAATATGTAATTATGATTACTGGAATCTCGAATCTTTTTACTTTTCTTAAAATCAAGTACATTTTTCTAAAGTTTGATTTTCCTCGACATATTTGGGCATATCTGTAGGCATTCAGCTTTAAATGTATTTATCTTAGCTCTTTCGAGTTTATCTGTTCCAGCTTAGGCCCATGCAAATATGTATAAGAAACCATGGTCTTGAAACTAAGTTGGGCTCGAATCCGCGAAAATAAGTTCGTGCAAAAACGGAATTTTTCGTCACTTTCCGTAATCCATAATGATAAAAGTAAACTTTTGGTGACCGAAGTCAATGAATAAACACGCCCGTTTAACTCACAACGAGTGAAAAATGTCCATCGGTAAAAATGTTGTGAGCAACTTCCGTTCCTCGTTGTGAGCACCCATCTTTGACGTGTGACACGATAAACAAGGTGAGTTTTTCATAATTTTTGAAGATTACAGACATTTATGTAAAAATATCGAAATGCAGTTAGCTAGCGATGTGTTTTCCGAGTATGCACATGTAAAGATATTGCCTGTTGGTGGACAATTTGATGGAAATACCGTGCGACGCAGTCACTCGGGGTAGCTGGAAAACTGGAGACAACTTCTCTTTGGACCTAATTTAACATTGAAAACGTCGATTCTGGTGACGTTTTGTGCATTCTAAACTAAAACAGATGCCCACAAGTCTTCAGCGTAAATTATTATCTGAAAGTCTTCATAGAAACGAAGATATACCCTTTTTTGCTTAAATCCTCGTTGTGAGCACCATAACCTCGTTGTGAGCAAGACAAGCACAGTGCGTGTATGGTTTTAGTATGTAATTCAGATGGTGAAAATATAATTTTCAATCTACCACAGCAATCAAAACGTTTTTGCACAGCAGCATTTCTTTGCAAGACGTTGTGCATACCCCAAAGGGAAGCATATTAGTTTTGAACTGTCCGTCTGTCAGTCCGTCAATCTGTCCGAAAACTTTAACATTGGCCATAACTTCCTTATTAGTAAACGGATTTGATTCATATTTGAACACACCATCCCTTAGCACCTTCCTACGGACCTGTATTTTTTACCTTGACCCCTGAATGGCCTTTACCTTGAAGGTCAAATTGTCCAAAAACATTTAAGATTGGCCATAATGTCCTGGCATAATGTTTAGGCACGACACATCTTTGGACAAGGCCTTTCAACTTTCCTATATTCTTTTGACCTTGACACCTTGAAGGTCAAATTGTCCAAAAACTTAAAAATTGGTCATAACTTCCTTATTAGTATACGGATACTACTCATATTTTGAAACAACACCCCTTCCCTTTAGGCAAGACCTTCAAACTGATCTGTATTTTTTTTACCTTGTACCGTGAATGACCTTCTAGAACATCCAAAAACTTTAACATTGGTCATAACTTCTTTATAAGTAAGTGGAATTAATTCATATTTGGACACAATGCCCCTTTGGACAAGACCTTCCAACTGACCTATATCTATTTCACCTTGACCTTGAATAACCTTCACATTGAAGGTCTAATTGTCCAAAAACAAATAATCTATCTGGTCCATAAATCAAAGGACAAAGCACCACTTCAGGGGCATTGTCAACTTACCGTGATAGTTCTTGTTTTACATAACTTGGTCAGTCTTCAGCTCAGTATAAACACATGTATGTGTGTATCACACAGATTGTGAAATATTCATAAACACCCCGTAAGATAAGATAAGATAAGATAAGATAAGATAATCTTTATTTAAAGTCGGTTTCATAAAAAGCATATAAACATTAGCTATATAAGCTATTTTCCGACAAAACTTATTATCCTATAATAATTCAAACAAACAATCTGTATAAAAGAAAATATATAAAAGTATTAAGAAGATCAATGTACATTTATGAAAGACTCTGTAAAACAGTTAAGATTTATCAGCACATATAAATATGGGTAAGAAAGCATTAAATGATTAAAAGCAATTATACATTACAATCAAACATCACATAAAATTACATCATACAAGAATTCTATTTATGTACACAACCCTAAAATCAGAAAAAGGATTAGAATTTTTTAAAAATTTAAATTTTTAAAATAAATTAAAGTAAATGATTCAATTTTATTTTATTTAAATATAGTTGACCTAATTTCCAGTATGATGCTTGAGCACATATCAGTAGCAGCATCTGATATGTACTCAGTCATGAAAATATGGGTGTAACTAAAACATGTACAAGTATCATAATGATAAAACTTAAAATGTTGAAGTGTTTGTGTAACAGATGCTGATCTGAGTTGGCCTAGATAAATTCATGGTCTAAGTTAATTACTTAATTAATTAGAACCAAAATAAAATAAAAGTAGAAATAAAAAGGTAAAAATAGACTTAAAGAAGCTATTGTCCACTTTATGGGATATATGAAAAGCTGATCAGCAGCTGTCACATATACAAACACTAACATGCACTGACAAATGACTATACAAATATACACACAAGAAGCACATGAAAAAGCATTACATGATAAAACAGGTCTTATACAGCATTACTCTATGGCAGACAGAAATACAGGAAAAACAAAAGAAGAACAAAAGAAGCATGCAGATTCATTTGATTCACATTTCAAAACTCAACAAAAAACATAACACTTAGGCACACATAGAACATTTGCATTTGAAGCCACTCCAGGTTTGGATAAGCCTCCGAAATTCACCGTAATCAGTTTCTGTTCTTAGTTCATTCGGAGGCTATTCCAGACCTGGGTGGCCTCATAGCGAAAGCTTTTCTTACCATAAGTCTCTGTATTTACTCTAGGAACTTCAAGTGTGTTGTTATTTCTAAAAGAGTAATAAGAGGAATTTACTTTAATTAGTTCTTGAACATATTTTGGTGATATATTTTGCAAACATTTAAAAACTTCAATAGCTAATTGTCTTAATCTACTGATATGTAAAGTTGGCATATTAGCTTTACTTAAAAGAAATTCATATGATGAGCTGTAATCCTCAAAAACTATCTTCAATGATCTATGTTGTAACTTTTCAAGTTTTTCAGTATTTTGTTTACTACAAAAATGCCAAACTAAAGGACAATAGTTAAAATTTGAACGAACAAAGGATTTGTAGATTAACAATCTAGTATTTTGATTTAAGAATTTACTCAGTCTAGCAAGAATGTTGATTTGTTTAGCAGCCTTTTTGCAAATGTTAGATACATGTAAGTCAAAATTTAGTAAAGAGTCTATTTCAACACCAAGAAGTTTCACGCTTTTTTCACAGACAATTTCTGTACTATTAAGACAAAAAGAGGTTAATTTACTAGTTGTTTGTTTTCCAATACAAATTGCCTGAAATTTGTCCGGATTGGCTTGCATTAGATTATTATCAAACCATTTTATCATAGATAAACTTTCATTTTCCAGTATAGATTGTAAAGAGTCAATATTGGTATCACAGTAGGATAATGTGTTGTCATCAGCATAATTGTACACAGTGGCTAATTTAATAAAGTAAAAGATGTCGTTAATAAAGATGTTAAAAATAAGAGGCCCCAGAATGGATCCCTGGGGAACTCCCTTACTTATTGACATCCAGTCACTGCATGCTTTACCAAGCTTAACCCTTTGTTTTCTATTTGACAGGTAGTTGTGCATAAGTTCTGCGGCTGTGTCAGATAAGCCATAGGCCTTAAGTTTCAATACGATCAAGTCATGTGGGAGACAGTCAAATGCCTTTGACAGATCCATGAGTATTGCTGCTACATACTCATGTCTATCCAAGGCATTTTTCCAGTCTTCTATTAGCCGTAAAAGAGTAGTTTGACATCCAAATTTAGATCTAAAAGCTACCAGAAAATTATGAAAAATGTTGTCAAAGTATGAAACTAGTTGTTTATTTATTGATTGTTCAAAAATCTTCGAGAAAGTGGGCAGAATACTTACAGGCCTATAATTTTTCTTTTGAAAAGGATCTTCTTTTTTATAAACTGGAGTAACCTGAGCCATTTTCAGGGACTCCGGAAAAGTATTATTAATAAAGCATTTATTTATTATACATTTTATAGGCTCCGCAAGACATTCAGCACCTGCTTTTATAATTTTTGGAGGTAGGTTATCAATACCTGTGGCCTTCTTACCATCCACACTGTGCAGAAGCTTATGCACTTCCTGAGATGTAACAGGTTTAAATACAAAATTATTATTGCTTTGGATTTTATCAGAGATAGCCTGTACACTAGGGTGTTGTTCATTAATCATTATATCACTGTTGATACCAATATTTTGAGCTATATTAACATAAAAATCATTAAGTATGTTGCATACCTTATTTTGATCTGTTATTAATGTATCATTTTCATTTAATATGTTCACTCGTGCCACACTAGAGTATACGAAATAAAATACCTGATTTACCTCCACTGATTAGTTCTTCTGTTAATCTGAGGACTTGTGAATATGAAGAATAATTTTCAAAAAAAGAAAAAGAAGAACTATTGCAAAGAAAAACTATTGTACAAAAACGTTTTGATTGCTTTTGGTAGATTGAAAATTGTATTCTTGCCATTTGAATTACATATTAAAACCAGACAAGCACTGCGCTTGTCTTGCTCACAACGAGGTTATGGTGCTCACAACGAGGATTAAAGCAAAAAAGAGTATATCTTCGTTTCTACGAAGACTTTCAGATAATAATTTACGCTGAAGACTTGTGGGCATCTGTTTTAGGTTAGAATGCACAAAACGTCACCAGAATCGACGTTTTCAATGTTAAATTAGGTCCAAAGAGAAGTTGTCTCCAGTTTTCCAGCAACCCCGAGTGACTGCGTCGCACGGTATTTCCATCAAATTGTCCACCAACAGGCAATATCTTTACATGTGCATACTCGGAAAACACATCGCTAGCTAACTGCATTCCGATATTTTTACATAAATGTCTGTAATCTTCAAAAACTATGAAAAACTCACCTTATTTATCGTGTCACACGTCAAAGATGGGTGCTCACAACGAGGAACGGAAGTTGCTCACAACATTTTTACCGATGGACATTTTTCACTCGTTGTGAGTTAAACGGGCGTGATAAATAACATTATTTTATACGGACAGTGACGCAATATTAGTTGACACCGCTAGTTGTAATTATTGTAATTATGTATGATTTATGCCCCTTTAGAAGAATGTTTATCACTTTGTTTGTCAAAGTCAGCAATTTTTCACTTAATATTGCATAGGCCTATTAAAGGCTTCTTTCCAATCAAACTTACCTTTAAATTCATGCATTTTCCCAAACATTTGAACCTATATCAGACGTTTTACCTTCCCAAGTTAACAATTTTAGCAGTAATATTCGTATTACCCAAAATCAAATGACTAAGAAAAAAAAACTCTAAAGATATTCGGAAAGTTACATACACTGTAATATGAAAAAATATGGCATTTCCTTACCTTATATTTTTAATGACGTCGTTTCCGTTTCAGGATTGGAAGAAAATACACCACCATACTGTCTTTTGCTTTGTGTTTGCTCGGCGGCACCGTAGTCGGGGTCATTCAGTACATTGGTAAGACGGACCGAATCATCGTTCACGTGCACATGTGTTGTCACTTTCAAATTTTAGTTTATCTAACTGCTTACTGATGAAAAAACACATTTAAAAAAACAAAAACAACATTGGTTTGTCATTTTCTACATTTAGCCAAAAACACACGTGCGAGAAACATTCTAATACGCAACAACAAAACTACCGCACCCATACTGCTTATTTAATGTCCAAATCGACACAAACGTCGATAAATCTAAATCCACTTAGAAAATCGCGTAGAATTGAATTCTATTTCAATTGTCACTTATAAAAACAATATTGTCTGACTTGCACTTAAAATAACAGGTGTCACATGAAAAAGACATCATTTATTGTAAATTTCAAGCTATAAATAACTCCAGGTTAGACAGTAATTGTAGTATTTTATGTAGAGGTTATTATAACCATTTAGCATTTCCGAAATTAAATAAATCGAACAAAATAAGTCGACCCATTTTACAAAGTAAATGCTTAAACTGAAGTAATTGTGTTGTGAATCATTTGAAATGCACAAAAATAATTTCAATCACTAAATATCCTTTACACTTCAATGAAATTACTTAATTTGGAAATATATAAAACAAAAGATGTTTAGTTTAATGATTGCGCATTATGGTTTGTACCCGTGTTTTATAATATACGGGTACTGTATTATTATGTAAGGGAAGTAACAATGAATGTATTCATTTTCCTTCTAAATAGAGTTACTCCTCTTTTTTTTTGTTTTATTTTAGATACACCTTTTCAGGGAGGATTAACCAATGGGTTTGCCTTTGCAGCAAGCGCTGGTGTAGATGGGGCTTGGGGCCCAATGCAAACTCTTACAGTTGAAGTTTATCCTACACTTGCAAGGTAAGCTTTTCTTAAAAAGGTGAACCGGATAATTGTAACCCTGTTCAAGGGACAGGACTTGAAGTGGTTGCACACTTTGTTCAAGCGAGAAAAAGTGAATATTTATATCACCGGCAAGTATCTTCTGTAGGAAAGTGGATTTGTATGTTATTTTGATTTTCTATATGTCCATTCCGTATGCACATTCGGTTTTGGGTTTCAGGTTCACAGGTTCTGATTTGACAAAGTTATTGAAGATATAGACACTGGTCATAAACATGTTTTGAGATTTGACACGTGACAATCCATAACCATTTTGTCAAGTTTGCAACCACTTTTCTCGCTTGAACTAAGTGTGAAACCACTTCACGTCCCTGTCCCTATTTAGGATAGCGAAGAAAGGTATCAAAGTATATATCCTTGTATTTGCTGGATTTATAATATCAGAGAATGTATATGCATTTTAGCTGTTTTATCACTGCAAAAGTTGAATAATATAATATTACACCTATTGTCTTTGAATATGAATGGTTAGGAATACATGACACACAGCTTTACCAGAAATACTGTTAAAACGTTGCAGAATACTAGTACTTTGAAGTCCTTTCCCGCCCAAAAAAAAAAAGAATTCTAACATCGCCCAAAATCGTTTTAAATCGGTCTTTTCCGGAATGTAAGTTTTCGCTATTTTTGGCATTCAATAATTTTCATCCGTTTATAACCGGGATTTAGTACAAATCGATAAAGAATAAGTGATTGTAGATAATCTTATTTCCAAGATTTTGAAAAAAATAACATTCCAGAAATAACCCATTTACTACACTATTGATCGATGTTACATTTTTTTGGCGGGAAAGCATTCAGTAAGACTACCTAAACAGAAGATTTACGAAGCGAAAGTAACACATCAAATGCTTAAATACAATTTATAGAAGTCAATTTTTTTTACAACATCTATTCTACAGGATGGAACGGAGGAATAGGGGAAGTCAAACTTGGTTTTTATTACGTTAAATATTTATGTACACTTAATTATTATAAATGAAAAAGTTATTTCTTATTTGATATACCTTTTTGTACAATAACCATTCAATGCAGGAACACTGGCTTTGGATTTTTAAGTACATTGGCAAGACTCGGTGCTGTGGTAGGGCCTCAGCTTGTTTACTTGGTAAGTTTATAACGTACAAGTTATTTGGAAATTAAAGTGACATGTTTTAAAATTATGTACGATAAATAAACATAAAAACTCATAAATTTCGACCAAGGCATGTAAAATCATTTCCTTTGAATGGAACCATTACTTAAATTTTCTAAAAATGAGTTTTTTTGTTAGTTCTGTTTATAAACTGATTGTCACTCTGTCATTTGTAGATGAATGCTCAGATGCCAAAAAGTATATTAGTTTCTTAGTCAAATTTTGAGAAACAAGCATTATTTTACTCCTAACAAAACTGACCAATTGAACATATATCATTTTTGTTTGTTTGCTTGTTTCTTTTTTTAATGGGGTTTTAAACTGTTTCATCCAACTAAAGTACATGCATGCTCAAACCCAATTTCTCGCAATATTTCTACATATACTGTACTTGTAAAGCGTTTAGTTAACAAAATTGATGTGTTGGTCATTAAATTGACCTTTAAGTGTAATTCACGGAAAGGTCCGAACTTGACCGAATGTACCCGAGCTATTGATTGATAGGTTAACATCACACTTTGTAGCCGCTAGAGATGCTCATTTTATATGAATTTGACGCCTGACTTTGAATTAAAAGTTTATCCTGAATTATACGTCGAGATATCAGTTTAATCAATGTGTTTCTTTAACATGCTCCTGAATTAACTACAATGTACATTCTGTGCACATTTTTGTTTAAAGGGAAATAAAGTTCTCGTACTATTTTCCTCAAAGTTTTTAAGTTGACTGCATAATCTACTCTAGCCGGTCCCGGACTACTTTGTATTTCCCTACCCATTTTTTACAGACACAATTAACAATTAAGTACCTTTTTATTAGCGTTAAACATTCCTTCCGGGCTACTTTATTTCATCATTTCCGGTTACGAGGCATTGTCTAATTTGTCTTTATTATTTCCGGTTACAAGGCATTGTCTAATTTGTCTTTATACATTATGTTTTCTTTTACAGGAAGACTTTGCTCCCGGACTACTTTATTTCATCATTTCCGGTTACAAGGCATTGTCTAATTTGTCTTTATATATTATGTTTTCTTTTACAGGAAGACTTTGCTCCCGGACTACTTTATTTCATCATTTCCGGTTACAAGGCATTGTCTAATTTGTCTTTATATATTATGTTTTCATTTACAGGAAGACTTTGCTCCCGGACTACTTTATTTCATCATTTCCGGTTACAAGGCATTGTCTAATTTGTCTTTATATATTATGTTTTATTTTAACAGGAAGACTTTGCTCCCGGACTACTTTATTTCATCATTTCCGGTTACAAGGCATTGTCTAATTTGTCTTTATTATTTCCGGTTACGAGGCATTGTCTAATTTGTCTTTATATATTATGTTTTCTTTTTATAGGAAGACTTTGCTCCCGGACTACTTTATTTCATCATTTCCGGTAACAAGGCATTGCCTAATTTGTCTTTATTATTTCCGGTTACGAGGCATTGTCTAATTTGTCTTTATATATTATGTTTTCTTTTTATAGGAAGACTTTGCTCCCGGACTACTTTATTTCATTATTTCCGGTTACAAGGCATTGTCTAATTTGTCTTTATTATTTCCGGTTACGAGGCATTGTCTAATTTTTCTTTATATATTATGTTTTCTTTTACAGGAAGACTTTGCTCCCGGACTACTTTATTTCATCATTTCCGGTTACAAGGCATTGTATAATTTGTCTTTATATATTATGTTTTATTTTAACAGGAAGACTTTGCTCCCGGACTACTTTATTTCGTCGTTGCCGGACTAGCGGCATTGTCTATTTTGTGTATATTTTGTTTACCAGAGACGATGGACACAACTCTGCCGGACAAAATTACAGACCATCTTGAAGATCAACGTAGAAAAGAGAATGTATCGTTTGAAAACAAATACAAATTATAAAAAAACGAAGTAAAAATGTAAATGAAGTATAAATGTATTACATTGTAATTATACTCGTATTAGATTAAAGAATTCAGTATATACAAAAATAGAAATTAAATGTTTCCGGAAACCTTATTTCTTTTTTTAACTCCAATATGGTAAGTACGGTTGGCGATGACGGTTATCATTTGTATATTATTACGAATCGTACACCCACAAGTGAAAGTTAAACAGTTATGAAGATGGTATGTACATACGAAAGACCGGTGAGGGCATTTCTATTTAATTAATTCACGATTTCAACATAAGGAATTCACCGATTTCAACTTCATGAATTCAAGATTTCAACTTCGTGAATTCACGATTTAAACTTCATGAATAAACGATTTTAGCTTCGCGAATTTACGATTAAAATACTTTAACTTTAACGAATTCAACTTCATGCGTTCACGTTTTGAACTTCTCGATTTGAACTTTGAATATGAAATCGTGAATACACGAGGTTGAAGTCATCAATTCGTATGTTGAAAACGTGAAGTTAAAATTGTGAATTCACGAAGATGAAATCGGGAATTCATTAAGTTGAAATGTCCCATGGGTCGTTTGTAGGTATGCCCACAATCATATCACTTCGCCTTTTCAGAAAGTCATCATTTATAATGACAGAACTACTTTCAAAAAGAAATAATCCTTGCGATTATTAATCAGAAACAACTTTGGTTAATGAACCGGAGTCCGCACCATACAAACAGTTTTAATTCGTAACAGAAAGTTGCAAATGTGCACCAGGGAAGATCCGCCGTGGCTGAAATCACAGGTTATATCTCATGCTCGTGAATATTTGCCATAATCCGTCATTTTCCGTGATTTGCTGAAAACATTTCTCGTGCTCATTAATGTTCAGCATAATTCGTGAATTTTCGTTAATTAATGATTTATGATACGGAATCAAATTTTAAAATGCTCGTAAGTGTTCGGTATAGTTCGTCAATTTCCGTAAATTATTGATATATGATATGAAATACATTTATCTTATTCTTATAAATGTTCGGCATAATTCGTCAATTTCCGTCATTAGATTATTTATGATATGGAATCCATTCATAAAATGCTCGTTAGGGTCCGGCATAATTCGTCAATTTCCGTAAATTGATTTATGATATGGTAATCATCTTATCTTATGCTCATTTATGATCAGTATCATTCGTCAGTTTTGGTGGTTAGTTGATTTGTAATATTTCATATTTCTCATATGTTTTTTTACTGTTGGGCATACATATACTTCGCCAGTTTCCGTGATTTGTTGATTTATGATATTGCATAGATTTATCATATCCTATTTTATGTTCGGTGTAGTTCGCCAATTTTCGTGAATTGATTATATCATTTATCATGTGCTAGCAAATATTCGGCATATTTAGTTAATTTCCGCTATTTGATGATTTATGATTTCGAATTCATTTTTATTGTTTGCTCGCTTATCTTCGGCATATTTTATTATTTTTCGTATTTTTTTGAATTATGATATTGCATACATTTATCCTACGCTCGGTAATGTCCGGGAAATTTCGTAGGCTTCGTGATATGTTGATTTATGATATTGAATACACGTATCTTGTGACTGTGCAGATATTCTTATCAGCCAACAAGGTTGTTAACATAACATAACAATCATTCAGAATACGTCAAGTTAAAAAGTGGTCTAAATATGCACGCACACAAACACTTGGAAACTTTATTTATGATGACTGAATTGCCTTTAATAAAGTTTTGATAACAATTAAATTGTCAAACTAAAAAAAAAGTAACAATGCCTTTTCTTTTTTGTCGACGAAATTTTATGAACTTAAAGGTGGCAACATTGAATTTGAGAACTCACATTTATTTGCTATAGCTTCTATGACAGATGTTTGGTGATGATGATGATGATGCTGATGAAAATGGTAATGGTAATGATGATGATGATGTTGATGAAAATGGTAATGATGATGATGGTCATGATGCTGTTGATGATGCTGGCGATGATGATGGTATTGATGATGATGTTGATGAAAATGGTAATGATGATGATGGTCATGATGCTGTTTATGATGATGATGATGATGATGATGAAGATAAAAATTGTGATTATAATGATGATTTTGTCTAAGATAATGAACATGATATAGAAGAAGAAGTAGAAAATGAAAAAGATATTTATAATCATCATGAAGATGTTGATGATAAAAAAAATGAAGTTTAAGAAGATGGTTAGGATGGTGATTATAAAGATTGCACTAACAAAGTCAATAACTGCTTTTGTTGCAGCAGCTGCTGCTGCTAATGATGATGATAATGATGATTATGATGATGACGATGATTTTGTCGAAGATGATGAACATGATATAGAAGAAGAAGTAGAAAATGAAAAATATATTTATGATCCTCATGAAGCTCTTGATGATAAAAATAATAAAGTAAAAGAAGAAGATGATGATGATGATTACAAAGATTGTACTAACAAAGCAAATAACTGTTATTGTAGCAGCTGCTGCTGCTGCTGATGATGATAATAATGATGATGATGATGACGACGACGCCGAAGACGACGATGATGATGAAGATGATGATGACGAGGACGACGAAAACGATGATGATGATGATTGTGATAATGATGATGATCATGATGATGATGAAGATATAGAAAAATAAGAAATTGATAATATCCGGAGGAATGCAGCTTTAAATGAAATTTTGATCAGTAAAATGCTGACGTGTTACGTGTTGCTAAAATACTTGAATTAAGCATCTAACAACTTATTTTTCGACCATGTCATTAAAATAAATTATGAAATAAGAGGCTCTATTATTTTAGGCTAAACTTTAACATGTTATATAGCTTTTGAGATCTACTTGAAATTTCGAAAAGCAACAGATGGCCAGCGACTTTACAGATGCCGTCAACAAAACGATATAAATAGAAGGAATGTCTGACACTGCTCGTCTTTTCACGGTACCATCTTTATACGGTACATCCCGTCGCGAAAATGTGGTACATTGCAATATTTTTTCTGCTTGGCGTTTGCGCGAAAGATTTCACAGGGTACGTAGAAATTTTCTTTTAAACTGACTTTTTATATTTAAAACTCTAAACTTTCACATTTTATTCTTACCATTTATCTTTACAAAATGAAACTGTAGGATATCATTACGACAAAATGTTTCAAGAAGACACAGGCATAATTTAGTATAGTTATATAAAAAAAAGTTAAGCATTTCGTACCACTGTACCAGATAATAATTTATTCTATACGAAATAAACATTCGTGTTTAAAATAAATAAAAAAAATGAAAAAAATTATAATGATTAAAATAATAATAAAAATGAAATTAAATATTTAATTAATGAATGGATAAATGAATGAAGGAAGAAAGGTAGGAAGAAAGAAAGAAAGACTATGAAGGAAGAAAAAAATAGGAAGAAAGAAAGAAAGAAAGAAAGAAAGAAAAGAAGCAAGAAAGAAGAAAGAAATAATGAAGAAAAAAGAAAGTAAGAAAGAAAGAAACAAAAAATAGAAAGAGAGAAAGCCAGAAAGAAGGAAGGAATTAAGGAAGGAAGGAACGGAAAAATGAAAGAGCAAAAACAGAACAAAATAAAGAAAGAACGAAGGAAAGAACGAAGAAATGAATGAATAAAGGGAGGAATAAACGTATAAATGAAAAAAGGAATAAATTAAAGAAAGAATGTAGCATAAACTGAAGAACAAACGGTTGGAACGGATTATTAAAAATATATGATATCAATTCGTCTTTTAAAAAAGTTTATTTCTACATTGTTAAATGTTTTTATAACACATTGTTTAAAACACAAGACTGAAAAACCACTGTCATAATACATATGAGCCGCGTCATGACAAAAACCAACATAGTGCGTTGGCGACTAGCATGGATTCAGACCAGCCTGTGCCTCAGCGCTATCTGATCAGGATCCATGCTGTTCGCTGTCAGTTTCTCCACTTGTATTAGAGTTGGTAAGCGGAACCGCAGGCTGGTCTGGATCCATGCTGGTCGCAAACCCATTATGTTGGTTTTGTCGTGACGCGGCTCAAATATGCATTGTTAATTTCAGGCATCGACTGATCTCGATCACAGCTCGAACCAATGCTGACCTGGAGTTTCTCAACTCTCTGAGTGACAGTGGCGCCTTTGAAGAGGTAGGTGGTTTAGTTGGCAAAATATATGAATAATTAGTTACATAATTATTTAACAAAACGAAAGCATCGTAAAAGTTCGTAAAAGACCCGAATGTCTCGTTTGGTTCCGTTTCTGATAGAAACATGTTAAAAAGTTAACCCTTATATGCGCTCGTAAAAGTCCGGCACATCTCGTTAAACCCTTATATGCGATTGTAAAAATTCGACGTGTCTATTGAAAGTTGTATGCGCTCATATTAGTCCGACATGTCTCGTTAAACCCGTATATGCGCTTGTAAAAGTCCGGTATGTCTCGTTAAACTGTTCTTTGCGCTCGTGAAAGTCCGGTATGTCTCGTTAAACTGTTATTTGCGCTCGTAAAAGTCCGATATATCTCGTTTAACCCGTATATGCGCTTGTAAAAGTCCGGTCTATCTCGTGAAACCCGTATATGCGATCGTAAAAGTCCGGTCTATCTCGTTAAACCCGTATATGCGCTTGTAAAAGTCCGGTCTATTTCGTTGAACTCGTATATGCGCTCGTAAAATTCCGGCATGTCTCGTCTATATCTGTCTAATGGCATGCCTGGCAGTTTTTCATAAGTCCGCCCGCTTAGCCAATAGGAAGAACCAAGAGTTCGCTGGTTCGATCCTCTCCGTGATAATTGATCTCGGATATTGAGTCCTTTGTCGGTAATTTCCGGAGATCATGTTAATTACTTTTTAGTTATCCAGATACGCCGGTTAGGTGGATCGACAAAAAATGTGTTACAAAATCGGCGTAAAAAAGAGGGAAAAAATCATAGCTTTACACGATTTATGGGAGTTGAGATTCGGTCAAAATCATACAATCTGTTCACGAATAATACTTATATGTATTGAGTAAATATGTTATTACGTAAAAAAATGATCGTAAATTTCGTATTTTAAGTTTAAATGTGTAATTAATATCATTTCGATTTTGATATGACAAAGGGGGATTACTTATGCCTTTTCTTTCAAGGGGAAGTTACTTCCCCTGCCGGGTTTACGTAATTTGCTGTTCCATCCTACGCCCCAATCATTCAATATTTATTATTATTATTATTGTTTAAAATATTTATTCGCCGAAATATTTTTATCATTCCGTTACAGCTTGATTTTTGGACTGAACTTTCTCTCCATCACCCAGTCGAGATTCGAGTTTCACCAAACGACTTTGAGAAACTTCAACAAAGTTTGTACGATGTTGGTTTGACGTACATTATACTCAACCATAATATTCAAGAGTAAGGTTTTTCTTATATTACCGTTATTTCCCCTTGAAAAGTCTAAAATTTAAACTGCAGAAACTACCTTAACATGAACAAAAATCATTGTCTCATATAGCCGGAAATTCGCTATAACCGTGTTCGTTATAAGAGGAATTTACTGTATAAGTTTCAAAACCAGGACAGTAGCGTTGCTTAAATCAAATGTATTTATTATCAACTTCATGTTTTGTTTTATGTTATTTCTATAAAATTCAGGGTCATTCAGTATGAAATACTTGGCCAGCTGGAACTGAAAGTTATCAGCCTTTGCCACTAGTATAGAGCCAGGTCAGTCTGCAATTAGGTGCTGTCTAACAAGGTTCTTTACTGTTGGCAGACCAATCTCAAATTTTCATCTTGAAAAAACCCACAATTGATAATGGAAATATACAAAATTGGAAGATGGTCAAGTCCATTTGGCAAGTATAGGTTAAATGTTTTTATAATTACAGCACGATTGATGATGAAAAGATAGCTATGGCAAAGGTTCCAAAGAATGCAAACGGATGTGACGTCACAGGCACCTACTGCACGTTCGCCGAGGTAAAATTCATATTTTCTTATCATGTACTATATATTCGGACGGCGAATATCTTTTACTATTGATGTTAACGGCCATCTTGTTCTGCTTCCAAGGTTTTAAAGATTGGTGTCTGCGCATGCTCAAATCTCAGGTGTTTGATTGGTCAGAAACCAGCATAGAATGTTTATTGACTAATGAAAATACTGCGATTCGAGACATTATATTTAGTAACAAATCATTCAATTACATAATTATGTCTTTTTGTTTTATATTTGTCCGGATATCATGTGTTTGTATGTTTGTTTTTGTCGGGTTTTAAGTCAAACCGACATGCGCATGCGTTTGCCTTACTTCCGTTTTGGAGGAAGGAATCAGGGGTTCCATCGTGCATTATTCCAGGCAAAATTGCCAGCTCGCACGCAAGTTGGACCAACGGCGTTTCGTAGGCAAATTGGGTAAATACAAATTCTCTGAAAGGATAACAGCTCACAGCAGCGAGGGGCCCAGCGACCTTTACCACTAACCCACGGAGGCTTCAAGATGCGCATTTAGGTGCTAGACAATTCCACTAGCATATTTTCAAGACCGCCTTCAGTAACTGGATTCATCCTTAAATAACTGGATTCATCCAAGTCTTTTCTGGTAGATGAAACATATTTACCAACTGCCTTCATCGTGGTTAATGTTTATTTTTTAAAAAAAGGATAGGAAATAGAGTCTGCGCACATTTGACCGTTTTTTTTTACTGTTCATAAAATGCACTACGCAAGGTGACGATACACAGAGTGACGAGATGTAAAAATGAGCCGCGTCACGACAAAACCAACATAGTGCGTTTGCGACCAGCATGGATCCAGACCAGTCTGCGCATCCGCGCAGTCTGATCAGGATACATGCTGTTCGCTTACAGACCCTATAACAAGTAAAGAAACTGATAGCGAACAGCATGGATCCTGATCAGACTGCGCGGATCAGAATGGTTGCAAACCCACTATGTTGGTTTTGTCATGACGCGGCTCAAATAATGAACTTTATTGTTGTTTTTTCTTCCTCAGATATCGGCTTGGTTGGACGAGAAAGATGCGGATCCCCGCGTTCAAGTTTCAGTTACGGCAACATCTTCCTTTGAGGGTCGGCCTATCTTTATAGTGAAGGTTTGAATTCCGCATCTTTCTTACGCATTTTTTAGCATCATCCATAATTTGTAATATGATATAAAATTGTATTTAAAGATATAAATTTGTATTCCATTCATTATTATAATTGATGCTGATTTTAAAAAGGCTCTAGGACTCTCTTTAAACGCTTGTTTGTATATTTAATTCGAATGCGATGGTCATATTACAAACACGGCATATAACAGGAACCTTTATATACAATACACACATTTGCTTCGCGTTTTTTGAAGAAAAAAATGAAATAAATTGGCAACAGTCGTATAAAAAGTTTATATAGTTGTCGCAATTATCCAATGAGAAGCCACGTTACAAACGTGAACCATTATGTTTATTTTTTGTTTCGTTTTCTCTATAGGTTGCAGCTGACATGAACAATCCAAAGGAAGCTGTTTGGATCGAGGCTGGTACGCATGCGCGAGAATGGATTGCCGTTTCCTCAGCTTTAAATCTGATTGAAAGGGTAATTATATCAACAAGATTCATTTTTATAAGTTATAAGATCGGCATTTATATCCGCTCAGGCGATAGTGCATAACGAACTCGGATTCAAGAGGAGACGATTCGGTTCGTGAAAACGATTTTTATAATAAATTGGCACGTTTTCGTCAAGGGAGATAATTTGACACAAGTTCGAACTAACTCGTACCCGCACACATATAATATTTTTCTTTTCTTTTTTTCTTTACTTTATCAGACCATTTTCATTAAATGTACTTATTTTACGATTTAAGCGAAACGAACGAAAACGGCTTTCCATACAATATGTTGTTTTTCCCCCTCTATTTTCAGCTATCGGACACACAAGACACGTTCGCCAATGAAATGCTTTCAAATTTTGACTTTTATATTGTACCTGTGCACAATCCGGACGGTTATGTCTATTCACATGTAAGTATAGGTAGTAGGTGATAATCTGGCACGTAAAGTTACATAATGTGCCATTTGCTTCTAATGTATCTGTCCCGTGCAGAATTAGGATGTATAGAATTAAAATTGTTCTCCAAGTAACTGTGATTTATAACAAACCACTTTTGTACCCACTGCATGCTTCTCTAGGGAAAATGTCTATAAAATACTGAAGGCAATGCTGTTAGCTGATAAGCCCATATTAAATAGACTTGTTAATCTTTAAATCTGGACAAAACCATTCATCATAATTATAAGGTAAAGATTCAAAATACGTATAAAAACTTGTATCTGAAATCTTTGTTATCTCGAATCTATGTTATCTCGAATCTTTGTGATCTCGAACTATATTTGTTTTAAAGACATCAAACAGACTTTGGAGAAAAAACAGACAGACATGTACAGGAATAGGGTCAGGGGTTGGAACTGATCTGAACAGGAATTGGGGCGCTGGATTCGGGGGTTGGTATACATTACATTTTCACCAACTTCAGAGTAAATTTTTGTGATAATAATAATAATCATAATTCGTAAATGAATATTTATTACCAATTATGAATTAATATAATTTTATTCAAATAAATGATTAATATTCATATTTTACGCAATAAAAAAAAACAATTATGTAGATAGGCAATATGTATATTAAGTGAAGATTGCAGACTCGTTTTGATTTTGAAATTTGCGGCCCCAATGGAGCAGAAATTACCACAAATGAAAAGTCACACATACTTGCTGTTAGTGTCAAAGCAATGTTTTTTTCAAGATGAACAATGGAAGCAGATCTAACCGAGAGTGTATGAATCTCGCCACATTTGCGACATACTGAATAACAAATGAAATCCCCCGCCTGTGGCTGAGGGGTTGTCATTAACGGTTGATGGATCAAAATTTATCCCTGCGTGGTCATATATAAGAGGCGACTTAATGAGTTCGAATCACGGAAGTCTATGCATCTCTTTGCTCCACCCGGTGAGGCGGTTTTGACACCTGGTGTTGCTTTAAGTTTACAAAATCATCTTTCCTGTTTCGGCGCCATATGACCTAAATTGTGTTGGTGTCGTATTACCGCACAAAACAAACAAAAACAAACAAATAAAACATTTATTTTTGGTGCTTTTATTTTATTTTAGGTGCGGGAACATCCGCCTTTTGTTCAAGTCATACTTATAGAGGCAGTGCTGCATTTTCCGCCCCTGAGACCGCGGCTTTGAGGGACGCCGCTTTCGGTGCTGATTCTCCCTACATCAGGGCGTTTTTCTCTGTCCACTGTTATTCTGAATTTATGCTCGTTCCTTACGGCTACACAAGCACAAAGCCGGCGAGATATACTCATCTTGTAAGATTTTTATTTTATTTATTTCTACTCTTATAAAATGAAATGATATATCTTAAACATACTGAGGTTATTCACACCTTACAAAATGAAAAAAAGATCTTAAACCTATTGCGGTATTTTGACGTTTTGTTCTACTTTCTTTTCTTATTTACTTCTAAACTGTGAACTAGTAAACTTTCACCATTTGCACCACGTGATGTTCAAGTAGAAGCCATTTCTGGACCAAGTCTCATTAATTTAGCCAGATTTTATATCCCGAGTCCAAAAATCCATATCAAATCCATATCAAATCCGTAATGAACTCCGGCTAGCTTCGTTTTCATTTTCCGAATTTAAAACAAAGCAGCAACAATTTATATCAAATCTATATAGTACTCGAAGTACCGAGGTATGTCAAAACGTCAAAACAAATGGTTGTGTGAAATAAAAAGAAGTTAAAAAATGTATTAATATGCTGATTCTATTCAGGCACTCTATATCCTATAGCTTTTATCTGTCAAACCTTAATTGAACGAAATGCCACTCGAGTCCAATATAGGTTTCACAGCTGTGGATGTGTATAACAACCTCATAAGATTAACTACACATCTCATTGTAACAAATTTGTAACACTTTACATGGAAAGTTACAGCATTACTTGAAAGAATGGAGGTTTTGTTGAGGTCCTATGATTTTTCGTTGGTGAAACACTTCTATTTTTCTACTTCAGGTCGAGGTTGCCGACGCTATGATGGCATATTTGGAAACAGTCGACAATAGATATTACTTAGTCGGAACTCCCCCGGACATCCTCTGTAAGTGTTTTCTAAAATCCTCTTCTTTATCGAGAACTTTAAACTGGGACGCCATCATTTTCTTAAGAGTTTGCTTAAGTGATTTACTTTTTTTCCCAAAATAAGTTTGTGGAATAATTCGTCAGCCTGGTCCTGGCAGGTCTTAAGCACTAATAAGCACTAATAAGAGCATCATGCCTCCCTGACACCGGCGTCTTAGGCATTAATGGAAACACCATGCCTCCCTAACACCGGCTCAAAAACTGTAAAATAACGCTGATTCTTTTTTAATTAGTGAAGTGGCATCTGAGAAGTATAAGTAAAACTAAAAAAGAACAGAGCTGAAAATTTAAAACAGTAAGAAATATTGAAAGAGTCCAAGCTTTTATGGAAATCTAACCATTCAAAACGGGAGAACATATCGCAGTATTTCGTCCAGAATATTTATGATTTATATTATAACGCCGATATTAAATGCTTTTTAATGTCTCGCCTTGTCACTGGTCGACACACACTGTCTGTATACCGCCATCTCAAACTCCTCACAGTGATTACCTCCCTTGGCAGAATTGTAATCACTGCCTTCAAAGACGTCACATGATGATGAAAGTCACATGACGTAACGTCGAAATTCAAATGTAAATATCGACCGTTACAAAGAAAATCTAACGTTATTTTTCTCTTTCTGTTTTATTTTTAACTTTAAGTGCCTATGTTCGATATAGTTTATCAAAAAATTATCGAAAGTATACAAAATAACGAAAAATAAATTCAAAAGCTAAAAAATATAAAATATCAAAATATCGTCTCGGTAGAAAATAATCTCATAATTTTTAAAATTATTTCTAAATATTCATATTATTTATTTATTTATTCATAAACATTGTTAAATAAATGAGAGAAAACTTATCTGATAGATAAAAGCAGTAGATAAAACAATTTTTGAAAAAATATAGTATATCAGAAATTCTGATATATTTGGACCTTGGTGGCGGAGATCTACGCCGAAGAATTAAGGGGAGATCACTGCGTGGAGATTGCCACCATCTACTCTAGAGTTCCTTCCCTTACACTACTTTACTTATAGTAATAGAAGGCAGGAAACCAGACTAACCGCCATCAGGTATCAGTATCATTCCGACGCTTGAGTCTTGTAACAAAAAAAACCCCAAGCATCTGGTTGACAGAACTAGTAAGTTCGCATAAAACCCCAATCTTGTAATATCCATTCGTATATTTAACTGCAATAAAATTTTATTACATCATGATTACGTCATGATCTTTATTCTCCCCACAGACGCTGCATCAGGCGGTGCGTATGACTATTTCTACATTGAAGGAGTACCCTACGCGTACACGTATGAATTACGACCACAGAGTGGAACAAGCAATGGCTTCGTAATCAGCCCATCAAACATTCCAACTGCTGCAGAAGAACTGTTTATCTCATTGTGGGCGTTCGCAACCTACGACAATCTAAACTACGATTAAACCGAACTCAAAGCTGCAGAAGCTGCGCAACATCAAGAAACATCCCTAGAAACTGGGTTTATGTTGTTATTAAATCTTCATTAATAAATAAAAAATGCCTTGAAGTGTTATATGTTTGTTAGTTTTGTTTGTTGTAATGTTTGTTGAAATGCACATTACCAGACCTTTGTTACACAGGTCCATACGTATGAAAAGCGTGAAAAAATAAAGTATATACTTATTTTATCTATACGTACTGAATTTTAGCCATATTGCACTTGGATTTAGCAAGGTCATATCAACCGAAATACTAGAATGTTTGCACAGCCAACAATATACCGTTCAATTAGGCTATAATAAGATATGGATAAGCAATCTTGGCTGACTAGATGCCATTACTCCATTTCATTTAATATGTTAAAATGTTCAACATGGACCTTTTGGCCGGTGCGAGGCTGTCTGCGTTTCACTACCGGATCAATACAATGGTTTTGTTTAAGCGCCGCTATAGCGTGGCGGAGGTATGATGATAATATTAATGATAATTGCAACACACAAACACAATCTGCACCACCACCACCACCACCACAACAACAACAGCAACAACCAGAACAACAACAACAACAACAAAAAAAACAACAAAAAACTGAAAACTTATAATAATAAATTATTAACAAAAATATATTTTTAATTTAACGTTTTTAATATTTTCAACATAGCAAAACAAAACAACATTTGACTTGTTCACTTTTGATCACATCGCGAAATTGTCAGTATTTTAAAAAATTAATCTCTTTGGAATTATCACAGTATCATTAAGCACGAAATTCACGTGCAGTTTTTGTGTATGAATTTATACTGTTGGGAATGATGCTTGTGTAGCGATACCGCACATGTTCTTGTCGTTTCTGGCCATCATGACAAAACCTCTATCTCCCCATGTGGTACCCCAACTGTAATGATAATAATAATGAATTAGGAAAACTTCTTGCCGCTATATCAAGATAGAGAAATCATAGTTGAAAGTTGATTTAAGTATTACCGGTATATAGAAATTTCCGACAAAAATTAGATTTATCACCAAATTCCGAAATACAAGATCATTTACTATAATGACAAATGAAAGATCTCTGGGTTTGACATATTCTTTTATACAAATTACATGATACTATTTCGTAGTTATATTCTTGTTGCATTATATCAAATGGTATGGTACCTGTTTTTAACAAGCCAGTAATCTTGTCCAGACTCACTACCATACCCTACGGCGAGAACGCCATGGTCAAGACGGATACTGCTGCATGCTGGCTCTTTGTAAACTCCGCTCCTGAAACCATATCTCTAGATTATAATATGTCAAAAATATGAACAAATGAATGAATGTATGATTGAATGAATGAATGAATGAATGAATGAATGAATGAATGGATGGATGAATGAATGAATGAATGAATGAATGAATGAATGAATGAATGAATGAATGAATGCATAATTAAACAAATAAATAAATAAATAAATAATAATCTTAATAGAAGAATAGATAAATAATTAAATATTTTAATCAAAAATGAATGAATGAAAAATATTTAAATTAAAAGAAATAAATCAATATTTAAAAAAATCAATCAATTAAATAAATCAATAAAAAATTCCAATCGATTGTAAATAGATAAATAAATAAATAAATAAATAAATATTTTTTAAATAATAAAAGACTGTTGGTTATGGATTTTTTTGTATTTTGGGTTTAAAACCAACATTTGACAAATGACAATTTAATCACGAAGTTAACATTTATGTAACAAGACTTCTTCTAGTTCCATGACTAACATGCATATCATTCTGCACAGGGAAAATTACGGTAAAGACCCAGTGTCCATGACCATTTAATCTGAAAATCACAAACCTGTAGAGTTGGAAGGATCGGTGTCCGGCGTCAATGGCAACGGAAATTGGACCTTCCATAGCAACGGCTTTTTGTAAATCAGACTCGCTTTCGTGTTCAATGTCCATACAGCTTACTTCAGTAGCACCAATATTGTCAGCCTTAAATCTACATAGACCGTCCTACAAGGAGGGAAAAAAAGGATTGACATTAAAGCAACATGCCTCCAGATGAGCGAAACTATTTCAATATATCAAACTTGTGAAAAATGTACTGAGATTTTAGGCAAAGCAGAAAGATTCGAGTAATAAGTAACATGTTATGAGCTATTAATGGTGAATTTTTCATTATGTGTAACTATATTTCTACTGCGTTACTATCGCAGTAATGGGATTTTTTCATATTTTGATCTCTTTTTGTAATAAACGTGGGTTGAAAGTGCTGCTGATAATGTGTAAAATGATTTATTTTGGTTACTTTATAATAATATATATCTAATTTCATTTTCATGAAAATTAGCATTAACCTGGAGGCATACTGCTTTAATTCTGGTCCTTTTAATAACATGCCTCCAGATTTATGCCACTTTTCTCGAACTTTGAAAATGTATTTAAAAATTAAAAATATTGTGAAGTGTACAAAAACACAAATTTTCAAATTGCACAAAGACACAAATAATCAAAGTGCAAGTGTTAATTACAATCCAAGTAAAATAACGAAATAAGTTCAAAATATGCAGAAATAGCCCTTACATAATTAGACACGTGGTAGAAATATGGTGATAAATACTGCAATATCAATAATAAATCGCACATGACATGTACAGTATTACATGTATCGTTTAAACCTTTGTAAATTTTTCTCAAGTTTCATTTCTTTGGAGAAAAAAACCCCAACAAAATATAAAAAAAGAAGAAACAAACAAACAAAAAAACAGTAATAGTAAGATAAATGTATCAAGGAGAAGTAACTATTACACTCTTAACCTATATGTATTGTTTGAGTTCTTTCCCTTTGATCCAAAAAACCGCCGATTTAATGAAGTTGGTTTGTGAGCTAATGGATTTGCGCTTTTTTTAATCTTAGAGTACTGAATGTTCAAGGGGTTTTACTATAAAATTAAAATGAAGTGAGCTACCAACATCATATCGCCTGACCAGCCCTGTACTGATTCCCAGGCCAACCTGGCTCGTTACTTTGGCAGAAAGAATTTCGTTAGATTTAAGAAGATTCAAAGTCAAAACCAAGCTAAAAAAAAAAAAAAGATCTTAAAAGTCGAGCCTAGAATTATGTCAGGTCATACATGCTTACTGTTGACATTTAACCGGTTCTAACAGGTTTAAAGCCAATGTTGAGTCTTTATGACATTTCTTATCCTAAATGTTTTATATAGCCTAAGACTTACTCCCCTGCGCACCGGTCGAATGTTTCACTATTGCTGACTTTCTGTGAAGTTACAGTAGTGCATTCCCTGAGATGTGATTGGAGCGTACCTTAAGCTATACACAGTTAAACTGTCAATATTGACTTAACAGGTTCAAGCAAGTTAAAGGCCATTTTTCAGCCTTTATGACATGGCAGGATCACAAAATATTTTTATGAAGCTAAAACATGGACTCACCCTTGGCTCGTATGGGTATGATTCTTCGGTATCAATTCCTTTGTTCTGGATGACGTAGGCAAAAGCTTGATCCATAAGTCCTCCCTTGCAACCATGGTTACCTATTCAAATATTAATAAATTTGAAATTATTCAAAATCGCTGATAATTAATCTACAAAATCAATATTATGCAAATAAGACTAACCAGCATGTACCTTCAAATTATAATCATACTTACAAATTATTGATTTTTCATGTTTTTCTTTTTAATTTGAACACATATCTTTGATAGATCTAATTCACATTTTATTATAGACACAGTCAATACGATTACTGTAATGTTTTTCCGCCAAAAAAAATCTTACATCGGCAATTATCGTAATACAATGTAAATCGGCCATTTCTGGATTGTTATTTTTCACAATCTTCGGTATTCAATTATTTTGAACCGTCTATAACCGGAATTTAGGGATAAAATATGAGTGATTGTAACTAATCAAATGCCCCAGTTTTTTAAAAAAAATACGTTCCGGAAACAACCGATTTGCTACGATATTCGCCGATGTAAGAATTTTGTGGCGGGAAAGCATTGCAGTAAGACTACTTTAAATAGCATTTGATCACAGAATACATTTGGTTCAAGTATTCAATGCACCATTTATTAAACAGACATGTCATTTTTTAGGAAGTTTAATATATGTATATAAGTAAATAGTTAACCTTCTCTCTCGGAGCAGTCCATTAGGTTTTTCTCGGAGAGAGAGACGAGGTTTTGTGTCTTACGGAAGTGTTGTCCTTCAAGAGATCCAGTTGCTGAGAACGACCAGCAAGAGCCGCATTGTCCCTGAATTAACAAGTTTTGTTGATTGAATGAATAAACAGATGAACAGACAAACGAAATAACAAAGGAAAAACACATAATTAATGAATAAGTTTGTTAATTTAAGTAAGGCTGACACTGTTTTAATTTCCGACGGCGGGATTCAAGCTTTTATTGTTTAGGGAGATGTCATCCCCCCACCTCCTACTCGTGCATACTTTCTGAAATAAGCATGCACGTCCGTTTAAAGTTAGTTAACTAGATCTAGATAGCTTCCTCACATGGAAGAATTTGTATTCCCTGGCGGGACTCGAACCTAAGGCAGTTGAAGGCGAACATTTAGAAGTCTTAACCATAACCTCTTTGCACCAATGAGTTTCGTTTTCATTGGTTATACAGTGCAAGCAAAAGATAAGAATGCATAAAAAATATTTGAGCCGCGTCATGACAAAACCAACATTTTGCGACCAGCATGGATCCAGACCACCTGCGCATCCGCGCAGTCTGATCAGGATCCATGCTGTTCGCTTACTAACTCTTTTACAAGTAGAGAAACTGATAGCGAACAGCATGGATCCTGATCAGACTGCGCGGATGCGCAGGCTGGTCTGGATCCATGCTGGTCGCAAACGCTTTATGTTGGTTTTGTCATGACGCGGCTCATTTTATGATTAAACATACCTGGTTCTTGATTGGTGTGACGTAACCTTTGTCCCTCCAGTCAACGGTGTCGGGGAGGTCACTGACTTCAATGTTGTTAGGGGTCATATAATGTCCGCAACGTGAAACAGCAGTAGCGTTGTGTTTGTAGCCATTCATCACAGCGACGAATTCCTTGACTCCCTGAAAGTAGAACAAAAAGTTTTTTACGTCATGCAAATGTGATTTAACGCTTCCTTACACGAAATCACACGTCGTTTGATTACTATAGTTTATGTTGGTAAAAGGCATGTATGGATTTCCATAGAATGAAATTAAACAAAGCCTACCATGTCAGCATATTCGTTCATGCCAAGCCAGAATGTGTGCACCCCTCTATCAGCCTGTAAATTGTGCGACTGTACATACTGTAAATTGTCCTCCCACAGAAGCCGTCTGAAAGACATATTCGCTGTTAGAGAAAGTATGGAAAGCCGTGTGAGTCTTATTTATATGTGTTACGCGAGTAACATTGTGAAACACAGTCTTTTTTTCTACTAAACAGAATTCGGATAAGATGAGTTAAAGTAATTAATGAGTGAGACTAAAAAAAAGGATTAGAGCACCACACTAAATACCGTATTCCGGTATATACCGGACAAGGCGCGTGAATGATAAAATGCTAAAATCTTGACTTTTCCACCCAACGGAATGTACTTTATAAGGTCTTATTCATCTTTTCACACCGATTTATATATCACAATGATTGAAAAATGTAAAAATCGGCGAAGAAAACGATATTTGTCTATTTTGTGATCATGATTTTTGCAAGCGTCTATAGGTACTGATCCTGTATTGAGTTAAATCCATAATTAATAAATTTTAAAGTCTATACATGAGTTATTACGCTGATTTTATGCCTTATCAAAAGCCGATATCTAAAACCGATGGTTTGCTAACGAAAATTTAACTGCAAATATTGTTATTGAAAATGTGAACAAAAGCAGGGGATAACATATCTCAAAGACTGTAATTTTTGACCATATGGGTCCAAAATGCGTGTCTTCTTCCAGGTGGCCCCTGCTACCACAAAGAGGAGAGAAGTAGTTAACTGGATATTCAGCGAGTGCGATACCTTAAAGATTCCTCTTCTTTTGAGACATAATTCTTCTTGTGTGTGACCTTGTACGCCTCCCACTCGCTGTCCAGGGACTTGTCAAATGGGGCGCCAAACACGGCGGCGATAATGCAAACTGCTACTGTTACACGGAACATCTAAAAGAAATTTAAAAAACAAGGTCGAATAAATGATTTATGACTGTAACACGGAGGTATTTTACTATAATTATTACTTATTCCTATAACACGGAGTTAATAAATGTAACGACCTTGTAATGTTATCGGGAGGCTAATAGGAACTAAATGACTGTGTCCCCTCAAAGTTGTTTGACTGAATAAGTGACTGATTGATTGATTGATTGATCGATTGATTGGTTGGTAAGTTGATGGTTTAGATATTTGTTTATCCATTACTTTAAATTGATGACAAATGATTTTACGTTTTATCCTTTATTTTTAGCAAACCAGTATGAACTTGTATGATTTCAAATGTTTAGATATGCCTTCAAAACGACGCTTAATATTTAGAACAGAATGTCACTCATGTGACATTAATTTTATGGTGTTATCAGCAGATAAAAGTTCATTTTAGTAAAGTTATCAACGTAAACTTTGGATAATATTTGATTACCTTATTTCAAATTTTATCAAAGGTTATCGCATTACGGTAGTGATTATTTATACATGAAAAATTAGCTAGTCGCTAGAATGAAAACTATGCTGTATATTGTCCGCTAATGAAGTCTAAGCAAGTAGTTATTGATAAATATCCCACTTTAAAAGTTCGGATACATTCGGCAACATTCGTCACTTTCCGTATTCAATTTTCATTATTAAACACAAGGTGCTTACATGTTTAACAAGTTTTATTCATATCAAACCAGAAAGTCAACGACCCGTGTGGCAAAATGTACAGTACAATTACAAATATGGCAGTTTATATACTAGCATATTATACCTATATAAACAATATTTACGAACATATTTCCGTTCTAGTTTACTTAACAGTAAACACAACTTTTTAGCAACAAGTAGATTAATTTCATTTGAGTCGTGCATTTAAAATAGTATACATAATTACAAACATATAGCAACGAAACTGATGACAGATATATAAATATGAACTGTCCAATATACATAAATAACTAAGTGATTGAAACAGTTTACCGAACATATATCACGTTTAGAAGCAAATTACGATTTTAGTATTACTGGTGACAATGATTCGCTGAATGTGTAAGATAATATAACATCTGAGAAGACCATATTTGTCAGTCTTTAAAAAATCCATGTTTGCTCTTTCTAATTAGGAAAGATTTATTTGTTTCTGAAAGCACAATGTGCCTTTTAAAGAATACGAATATTATATATTTCAATTTTAGACATAGTAAGTAAAAGTTTTATAACGTTTAAATAATGGTTTAAGAGCACGTAAGTTGTTTATCACCTGAAGAAAGCAGCACTGAATGTAATAAAAATCGTCAAATGTAAAGAAATAGTATTTTGACTTCCACACAAAATACTTAAATCGCTAAAACTGTACTAAAATTGTACTAATTGCCAAAATGCAAACGGAAACAAAAGATTAGGTTTAGTTAATTGTTAATTGTGTAATATTTTGGAAATTGTACTTGGACGCCAAAGTTAAAAAGCAATTAAAAAAAAAAAAAAAAACAAAAAAAACAAACATTTCTGGGGGCATAATGAGTCTTTAAAAAACGTAGACGATATTTTATTATAAATAAAACACTTCCACGAAATGACTGCGGAAAGAAAAACACTTCAAAACACACAAAAATTCGCTTACCTTTAGTCAGGTTTTCTCTGTACGTCCGGATCTAAATTATTTCATGAAAACCAAAGTCTTTATATAATCTAACTTTAGATGTTCACATGACAACTATGTGACTGAACAATTATATGTGAACACCACGTGCAGAAAATCATATGATTCCTACATACAATAATTATGTCTCGGGTACAATAATGTAAGACAGTACACGGATGGTTTGAGATAAACCATTATCAAATAGATAAAAAGATAAACTTGCATTTATGTATGATCATGAATTTATGACCTTAATCTTGGACACGAATTTTTGAAAATTTAACAAGAAGCGAAATCAAAAGCGAAAACCCGCTCACGCACGCACGCACGCACGCACGCACGCAGGCACGCACTCACGCACGCACGCACTCACTCACTCACTCACTCACTCACTCACTCACTCACAAACACGCAAACACAAATTATAAATAAATAAATAAATAAATGAATGAATAAATGAATAAATAAATAAATAGATAAACTAACAAACAAACAAAAACAAACAAATAAATAAATTAACAAATAAATAAACACACGTTCTTTATAATGGTATTTTTAATAATGGATAAACTATGTACACTGATAAATCACATTATCTTCTCCGGATCATCATTTTACAAGATTTCAAGGACCTGTAGTCGAAAAAACTTTTATAGCGAATGGCTTTTTCAGTCCACACCCCCGGGGTTATGTAGGGTCCGTTAAGGTTGGCATAGTAACAGCTGTTGTACCACCAGCCACCCTGAAACTTCACGGCACAGCTAGCACCATACTTGTCTACATCGTGGTCATAGGTTGAAAATGCTGCCCATTGTGGTACGGTCCAACGCTTTCACTGACCCACTTGGAAACTTGTAAATAGAAAATGATCCGAATTTACTAAAATTGCATTAAATATGATTTCCTAAAGCGCATTCACTGACTGTCAAAGAAGAAATTGGAATACACCTCCCTTAGATTTGGAATCCTTTGAACTTGTAAAGTAAGCAAATTCGAATTATATAAAATGCTTAAATAATAATAAAATTTTCGCCTGCGTAGAAATGATAATGTTAAGATATATTCGTAGACATGTTTACTAATACTGTTTTTAAATAAATAAATAAATAAATAAATAAATAAACAAATAAATAAATTTATGAATTAATAATTTAATAAAAAAGCATATTTGTACTAAAGAATTGTCTTCAAAAATCATTGTATGAAGATATTTTTTTCTGTCAGTGTTAAGTATTTATTAAAATAAATAAATAAAAAAAAAAAAACAACAACTTTAGTAGTTTTGTTACATTCACGACTCGCACTACTGGTATATTGCAAGTATTTGAACAACATAAAATCATATTTTTTATGTCGCGGGACGGCTTATCTATGTCCGTATTATTATGTCCCGGTTCAAATATTGTCCAGCTACAGTGTATACTTTTTTGACAACATTTATTTTAAATATAAGGATTATTTTTCAAGGATATTTTAATTTGTGCACTTACTCCTCAATGATCCTATAGTGGCACCGACATTGAATGTATACGCAGGCCCTGAAGATAGACTGAACTTCTCGAACGTTTCGAACCCTTTCGAGCCATTTACGGCTTCCAACTCTATACGAAGGTCTGTAAGGCCTTGGCTAGCCAGCTCTTGAATATCTCGCAACCCTGTCAGTATAGAATCATAGGTACGTCAAATGCTTAATAATTTCGTGTAAATTCGTGCAGATTCGTTAATTTCCGTAATGAACTTCTATTTTTAGATTAAGCGGCAAACAATTTTTGTTACAGCGCAAGATCATATGGCTTATCCTGCTAAAACGACGGGAAGTGACGAATGATGTCGAAAGTTTACGAAACTTTACTAATTTGTTGAATTGTATTACATAATATGACAATGTATGATAACATACATATAAAACCTAAGAGAAAATCAAATTGTCCGCAGAACATTTTATATAAATTTGAAAAGACATTTAACTGGAGTTAACAGTAACAACAAAACAACACTGTCCCCTTTCATCTGCACATCGATACAAATCGATTCAAACGACACGTTTGAAATTAACTCCATAAAATCGTTTTCCTTTATCTATTGAAAGAGAAATTTCAGCTTTTTCCAATCCACATTTTTACCTCTACATCACTATGAATTATACGAAAGACTTCCGCGGACTCATGTTTTCAAATTCATGATTTGTTTTGTTTGATTTGGGTTTTACGTCACACCGACACAGTATATAGGTCATTTAGCGACGTTCCAGCTTTACTGGTGGAGGAAGACCTCAGGTGCACTTTCGTGCATGATTTCAGGCACGAACGGGCACCTGAGTAGAACCACCGATGTTCCGTAAGCTAGCTGGACAGCTTCCTCCAATGAAATAATCCAAAGTCCCTGTCGGGATTCGAACCCACGGCGGTGAGATGCAAGTGGTTTGAAGTCAACGACCTAATCCACACGGCCACGGATTTATGAAGTTGAAATCTTGAATTCGTGAAGTTGAAATTGTGACTTCTCGACGTAAAAAATACGAAATCACGAACATGAAATCGGGAATATATGAAGCTGAAATGTTCCCACCAATCTAAAATTGAGGGGGATTAACTTCAACTGTTGCAAGTATGTATGCAAGACTGAAATGATCAAATAATTTTTTGCGTTCAAAGCAGATGAAAGAGTTACTGCGTCGAAACATTGAAGCAATTAAAAAAAACAACTTGTCCCTTTGCTAATATTTATACTAAACTAGCCTCTAGCCTTACCAAGCCAAAATTCTGTACTCAGATCACCGAAGCCATTGTCATACTGGGAAAAATTTCTATAAAAATCCACTGACCCATCAAATCGGTACTGTATGACCTGTGCGAACATGTAATATAATGTAATATGTTTTACAGAATTACCTAAAAAGTATGTAAATGGCCAGTTATTAAAACTAAATTAAATTTATTAACTCTACATTCGCTAAAAGCACTAATGAAACATTATAAAATTCATGTTGGTCCTTCTAATAGAAGAACATTTATTGTTTCTGAGGCATTATGTGCCTTTAAAAATAATGTATTGTTTTGAAATACGTTTTATGTAAACTTTTTTTTGCAATTTTGAACAAAAAGCACGTAAATGATACGAAATCGAATCGTATAATTTACGAAGAAAGTTTGTCTAGAATTTCACATTTTTTTTTTCGATCTAATGATCCAGTACTTTTGATCCACACACATATTTTGACAATTTTCTCTTTTTTCTATTCAAACCCACTAAACTAGTAATAGAAAGAACGACGAAACACGAGGCTTTCTGATTTAAACGAGGGGCGTAACGATACAGAAATCATATTCAGATGTTCTTACATTGATTACATTTTCCAGGGCGTTTCATATTGTGATGGCAAGGATTTGCCAATGATACAAAAAAAAAGAAAGAACATCAAAACACTCGGCAATCTGGTATGGACCCGAACACCCCATCCCATCGTACAAATCAGATAGCCTCCTTCTTTGGTGCTATTTCTAGTACTTAACTTACCGTCCATCCCCCATTGTCAGTGCTCATATCACAATACACATTGATGGTTCTCCTTGATTGCCATAAATTTACTGTGTACACACCACTTTTAGGACTTCCTCTTGTTCGCATGATATCTTTGCAGTCAGTAAAAACTGAAAATAATATTAAATGATATAAGTGAATTGAATATGATATCAGTTTACTAAGGAGAGCAAATTACTAGTGATGAATGGTAGCTGAAAGAATAAATGGCATGGGTTTCATGTTTGCATTAATATATTTATTTCAGCTGGATAAGTATTACACTTTGAAGTACCAATCATTAACATACTCAATAAAATAGAGAAATACAAAATCGCTAAAGACAGCCTAACACGGCCAAATTGATAATGTTGCAGGCTCGGTTAAACTGAGCCTGCGATTTTCAAGCTTTCGCTTTTGCAGGCTTGATTTAACGGAGCCTGTGATATTCAACCTTTTGCATTTGCAGGATTGGGCCAAACTGAGCCTTCGATATTTAACCTTACACTTTGCATTTTTTTGCTTTTTAAGCATATCCCCCCTTTATTAAAGAAAAAAACTGTTACTATGGTTAACCTTGTTTTATACAGCATGAGCGAAAATGTGAACCCCCTCCCCTTAAAAAAGAAATACTAAAACGAGATGTCAAAATCGTCACGCTTTCACTTTTTCTTTCAAAAATGCCAAAACACGATGAATATGTCGTTCATTTGTCTCTGCTTTTTGTATTTTTGTGGCTAAGTGAAAACACGACAATTTGAGAATTACATATTAACTATAAAATTCCTCAAATGCTTTTGGTGTCAAACTTTTCTTTTAAGATTTATTGGACTCCACTGAGGTTTTTGACATGACCGAACAGGAAATAATGTTTGGAAATAAATGTTCCATTTGATGTAGTCCTAGACCAACAGCCTTTTGCACAAATTTAAGAATTAAAAACTAAATTTCGTTTGCGCTCACTCAATTTTGAATAATTATTGTAATTGTTAGAAATGACACAAAATAAAAATTTCATCCAAATCTGACTAAGAAAAGCACATACATGCGATTTCAAATTGTTCCTTATCACATTTCTTTAATATATGTGCATATCTTTCCATTTATACTAAGCTTGTTTTTGTAACAAATTGAAATTGTACGTTTTTAAGCATTTAGACCTCAGCGGCTTATGTTCGGTCTTATTAACATTGACTTCCACAATTTTCTACAGCAAATTTACCACCATACCATCGCTATGTCCACACAAATTTCTGTTACAAAGATTCGTTGCACAACATTTGTGGCATGATTGTGTTTGCCGTTCTGAAAGTGACCTTCCCACGATCGTACATGGTATGTTTCCTTGATTCCCACATTTCTGTCAAAATATGAAAACATACAAAGTCTATTTATGCTTGACATTGCTTCGGAAATATATTTGTTCTTGACATGTATCCATTAGATGATAGTGCGATTTGTTGTGGATATTAAGATGAAGAAATATATAAAGTTATTGACCCCGTGACAATACCGCGGATATTCCATCTTTTCAGAAATTATTAACAGCACATGTACAGTTTCAGTCTCATTTGTATTTTCAATTTGAGTTAATTTCTGGTAATATAGGCCTCTGGCCCAAAATACAGTACAAAAATACAATCGAACAATAGCGAGATAAATTGCAAATACATTTGTAGCTAAATGTAATGGATTGAATTATAAAATGATTATTCAATACTAAGCTTTTCTTTTTCTTATATTTATTACATTATATAAACATTTAAAAACTGCACAGAAAAGTAGTGAAATCTCTGTACCTTGACAAGGTTGCCCAATAGGTATGAAACTCTCTAGAACTTCTATGAAACAAATATCTGGAAATAATTGGCCTTTACAGAAAAGGAACATACCATTGTAAAGGATTGTTATCATTGTATGACATAATACAAATGTACAGTTGTTTCATGTATATACTATGTGAACAAGATATTATAATAATACCTGAATGTTAGAACATCCTAGATCAAAGGTCTGTTGTCCCCCAGTATTTGTCCGATTGTTGTAGCACACCTTGAGATTAACAAAGAAAGATTTATGTATCATACTGTATTAACAAACCTCGGTTCTAGTCTGTAATTTTTTTAAAGTACTTCAGCATGTTCAGTTTGGCAATTCGACGTTGATATTTTCAAAAATACGAGCAAGTATGAAATTGCGTGTATGTTATAAATTAATGCCTGGATCTTAGGCTATGTATAAAAGTTTACGTTATCAATATAATAAAGTACAATTTGATTATCTGTTTTCTTTACATGATCTGAATTATATATTACTTTAATGCAAAAAACTCCTGATGCACACATTTTTGTATTTTGTTTGCGTTTTTTTTTTTGGAAACGTCAATTTAACGTCACAAGTTTAAGATCCCGCGATATATATTTGTCTCCTGTGAGACGTTTTTGAATGCCATGACTTGCATTTTCCTTTTTTGTTGCAAATCTACACAATCCACGAATCAAATTATCAACGGAAATGTCATTTTCTGTCATGCCCATGGACTTAAGTAAATTAATAGTTTTAAAATTGTCTTTTTAAAATGTACAAACTTGAGTTTTCAACATTGATAAAAAGGAAACTAAGGTTCATATATGCTTATATTATCATATGAGGAAGTAGTACAAATATTAATATTAAAGTAAAATATACTCTATATTGATATACAGTGATACAGTGTAAAGTTTTAAGAACAATTCTCTGACTAAATACCTGCCCACTTTGACACGTGGTTTTAGACACACAAGAGCTGAGATCCGTCATTCCGAAACATGTAAAACACTCCAATGAGGCTTTAAATAGAAACATTTGCAGAAAACAACAACAGCAAAACAATTAAAGATATAATATGCTCATATTTGAGTAAAGTATTTTTATTTTTTAAATTTATAAAAAAAACTATGAAATTCTTACGTAATATGTCTAATTTGAATTAAAAAAGTAAACATGTGTATGGAAAGCTGCATTCTTTATTACGGGGCAAATAAAATTTGTCCTTTCCAAAAAAATTCAACAACAACAAAAATGCCAGATTTTAATATGACATTACATGTATATACTCATATTGAGGCCTCCTATAGTAGGAAGAGTTTGAAACATAAATTATATACTCTGTGTGAAGTCGAAACGAAACGTGTGGATATTATATTTACAAAGAGACAGTGTAGCAATAGTCAATATTTTCAAAAATCAAATTTCAGTATGGTATGTCTTAATGTTTATTGCCCCGAAAAAAACACCAAAAAAATCTATGAATATTTATTATGAACATTACACAATAAAGCTTTTTTTGATAACCTCAAAAGTTGGAGAAAAACAGTTTTTTAGCGGATTCAATTTTAAAACCAGTCTGACCTTTATGTAATTCGTTTTAAAGACATATACCAAAAATATGAACTTCACACGAAATTATTTTTTTTTTGAAACAAAAACCAACAGGAAGAATAAGAAATTGATATATAAATCTCGAAAATATTTCCAGTCACATCGCGGTTAAAACTTTAATAGGAGCTCTTTTCATATGTCGGCACAAGATGCATTTTTCAATGGTATAGTTTTATTTAAACTGACTGATAGGATTTCTATCGCATTGCCGCATTTAGATATTATAGAGTCATTAGATTACCTAATTTACACTAAAGAACACATGGGTTTGTACGGTGTCCTATTTCATCCACAAAAGTTCGCTATTTCTCGAATAAGAGACTAGCGAAATTTAAACACGCGATAATTATCACCTTAAATGGCGAGCCTAAGACCTTATTTTTTATGAATTAATCTTCGCTTGTCTCTCATGCGATAAATAGCGCTCTTCAACGCGATAATTTTAGAGGCGAAATTGTTAAATTGCGCAATTATAAGTGCAGGAAAGGCGTAGATAAACATTATTGTGCTGCTTAAAGCTGGAACTTCCATCGTAGGGCTTTGAAGGGTTGAACAAAGTTTTGACACGACGGTGTTGCATGTTACGTGATAAAAAGCAAATAACATGCATGGTGTAGATATCTCTGACGCTGCAGGTGTTGAAATAATAAGATTAAGTATTGAGTATGAAAACGACTTGTCTCCATCACTGTGGTGAAACAATGTTTTATGTTTTTTTTTTTAAAATCTTGCCGACGTTTTAAAAACTAGAACAGATAACACTCGATGTATTCAATTTTCTTGCAAATGTAAATTCTGCACGGAATTTTACTTATAAAAAAAGTTTATATAACTTTTTAAAAGAAAACTAAGTGTAAAAAGTTACATGTATTACAATTGTCGATTTAGTTCACATTATAAGAATTAATGAATGCATAATTTTTATCCGGAACATTGCTTTCAAGTTTAGAAAAAAACTAAAAATGAAACACACCGCAAACCCCACCTTCCTAAAAAAGAAACAGAAACTTATTTTTTTTTAGATACAAAACACGTTTTCTTACCTGCAATTGTATACTCATATGCAAGAAGTACTATGATCAGCATCAAATCTGCAAACAAATGTTAATGAAAGAAAATGATAAATAAGCAAGCATCATTTAATTTCACGTCAAAATAAGCTTTGTTTACATTGCCATTTATAAAATTAAGATTGTTTGCATATATATCTCGAGCCGCTTGCTGACGGTTTTGTTTATTTTCTACATACGGTGATATAAGCTGCCAAAATTCTAAAGAAAACGAATGATTATACAGAAACCATCAAAGAAAAAGCAACATTAAAAAAAATTCTTCATATATTGATAGCAGCTGTGTGTGGACATAGTTTATAATATAGATATCACGATTATCCAATGAATAGCGACTTTGCAAGTGTGCATATTTACATATTTACATAAATACTGTATCTTTTACAAGTATACTATTTTTAATATGAGAACTAACGTCATATCAAGGTTGTTTGCTGATGTTCAAATCATCAGACCAGAACAGAATAGACGCTCAAATCATCATCAGACAGGAAGTGTAATTATGTCTAAGACCAATTTGGCAAGGAAATTATTATTGCCCAGTAGAGTAGCTTAATTTGTTTGTAGACAATCTTGTAAACAAATGTTATCTAGACAATACATTACACTATAAGGTCAAAATGTAGGCTGTGTCATTCTGTCAAAGACACAATGAAATAATAGTTAAGATATAAGTCATTTGCAATGGCAACGACTGATGTTTTCGTGTTACAAAATAACGAATTAATACTTATTTAAAAATAAAATTGTTAAATCTATCTTTTTAGTAAGTTTAGATTTTCCTTTTTTCGTCTTTATATTTCTTCTCAGAAACTAATGCTTAGATGTTTTATATTGATATGTTAGAATTGTTCATTTAAACATTTACATTTGTACCAACAAAAGTTTAAATAATACCTGATTAAATATGGGCATTAACTCTTCTGCGATTTCGTCGTAGGTCAACCTAATAGTATGTTTTTAAAAATGACCGCGATGTCATAAGACCACCAATTTGTCTTTCAAATGTTTAAATGTTTTGGAATTTAAAATTGGAACAATCAAATTAATCTAAAGAATATCGTTTAACCAAAATACACCGAAATCTTAAATCAAATCACATACGTACGTGAAAGCACTTCCTGTTTGAAAGCCATTATTAAGTTATGGTATGCTTATAGACCATCACTGTATTCTCATATTTAATCTTATTTTTCAATGTCAATGCCTATTTTAAATAGGCCACATTGCTTATCTTATGAATGACTCTTTTACGAATATACCGTGAACTAAGAGAACTTTGCAATAAATATGACTGAACTATTGGTTTTTGTCTTTAGACATTTTAAGTTACTATTTTAATTTGTGAGAGAGAGGAATAATCCCAAACTCTTTATGCTTATGTTACTGATTAAATTGTATGTAAAAACGAATACATTATTTATATGAAAAGCGATGAATAATTTTTCAACATTTTCACCAAACGGATGTGTAAACAATTTATAATTAATTTATGTTTTTCATGAGTATTCATTCATGCTTCAGTTCGTGTGACATTTCCTTAACTTCGTCATGCTATTGACTTTTCTTGAATTGTAAGGAAATAGCTTAATTCCAATCTATCATAAAAAGTGAAAACTTGAGATTTGTGTAATAAATTATTGGTTTCATGCTTTGGACAATGTATCCATGGTTTCAAGGATTAGTAAACCTGATACAAAATGTACATATAATTTTGTAACATTAAACACATGAGTGTTTTCATTTAAAATGACTTTGCCGGTGAGTATAATTTTTATTTATAATTATAAATTGAAAATTTATGATATCACAAATGATTTTACGCAAAGACAAGGGTATAGTATAGCAATTGTGTCGGTAATAACGTTTATATTGGTAATCCAGATTGATTTAAGTATCATCAGAAAATTAAATCCCTATTTAAAGCTATATCATGCTCAAATTTGATATCAGCAACATACTGAAAGTTGCAACACAGTCTCTTTTGATTTGAATATAAATATCAGCATCTATTGACTACACATAAAATTATGGTAGGTGTTTTAAACACTTAACACTATAAACGCAGTAGAAATACATACTAAGGGTCAGTAAAAAGTAACAAAAACTATCAAATTTTAAGAAGGGACTCAACATAAGGAAATGCAGCTTCATAAACATGGTTTGTGCATTTACTTTTTTAGACGAAATATATATTTATTACGGCAATACAAATATTTTATGAGCATAGTATATCTTTTACAAAGGTTGGAAGTTCATAATAAATACTATTTAAGTACTTGTTAAACTAGATTTAGCTGATAAATTGAAAGAAAAAACTTCAAGATGAAATATAACGAACATTATACTTACCTACATTAAAGCGTCACTACCCAAAAAAAGATATGTTATAAATTATGAAAATCGTGGATGACTAATCTATGCTTGATTTTAGTCCTTTGTGACCATGCTGTACAACTTCAAATGATAAATATGACCCACATACATTAGGGAAAAACAAGTGAATAAAAGATAAAATACCTTTACTGCCTAGTTATTTGAGATCGTTTTTTCAGTTGTAGTTATCAATCCGCATAAAAAGGCCGATTATACCGGAGCATTTAAGAGACGAAGCATTTTAAAACTGTGGCTGGAGGTAATTATTTTCGATACTTTCTTCACCATTTTTTCCTTTATACATTTTTTATCTCTTGCGAGTTCTTCTCATCAATTTTTTTTCGAAAATTTCCATTGAAGCCTGCAGATTGGCGTACTTTGTTTTCATTTTTCTCGTTATTTTAATCCTTAAGTTATTGATTGAACATTATATTTATTATGCATAAAATTATTGCACGTGAATGGTATATTTCTGTGTACTATACATGTCGTTGTATGTTTATGACTGTTAATTGTATATGTATGTCTATTTATTTGTCTATGAAGTGTACATGTTTGTGTATTTTATATTGCTATGTATTGTATGTGTCTGTGCATTTAAATATCCGTATATTCGTATGAATGCGATGGCGTTTGCGAGCTTACTTCATTGTACTTATTTTTACATGAATAAAAATCAATATTTTCATAACTTATAACATAAAATTATGCTAAAGGCAAATTTTTGAATAGCCACTTTGATCATATAAGAATTTTGTAAGATCTATCTATCTTGAAGTATGCATCGCAAATATATTTCATACTTGTATGTCCTAAATCATTATAAGTTTACTGGTGTACTTGAAAGCAGATACTTCAAATCATCGTTTATGATAAATCATAATTATGCATCTACCAGGTCATGAAATGGTGTTTTACTTTTCAATTCAGGTAGTAAAAGCCGACATGAAAGTTTATCTCTTTATTGCAACGGTGATATTCGCATTACATAGAGGTATGTTAAACTATTTATTTTGGTTTGCTTCATTTCGCTTTTATAAGTGCTTTCGATATTTAACATGGATTTAGCAAGAGATTTGGGCCATACAGATTGTCTTATGTTAATCTTTAAATCATGTTGAAATGCTACCGACCAACACATTTTGTGTCCCCTCAGACAAAATCGTTTTGAATCTTTGTAACGGAGAAACAACGAATGTCAAGGAAATGGGTTAAAAATACACTGTATGTCTTTTAGATACAGTTTTTCCCATCAAAATGTTAATTTATTTACACAGTTGAAGGTCTAACATGTTTACAGTGCAAAGGTGTTCCTAAGCCTCGGATATGCAACAAGGTCGTAGACTGCTATGCTGGTGAAGTAAGTACAACATAAAATTGAAAGATATCTGAAATGCCTTAAGTCTTCGCCGATCTATTTCATGCTTAACAAAATCAAAAGCGTAAACAAATAGACAAACAAAGAATTAACAAAATGATACCATAAACTGTGTCTTATTGTTGGTATAAGAGAAGCATCGACATGGTAAAGGTCTTGCCACGTTCAAGACATAATGGTGCATAAATATCACAGGTGCCCCCATGCATTATCTCAGGCAGGAGTGGACACCTCAGTAGTAGTAGAACCATCGACGATACATAAGTTATTTTGATAGCGCCCTCACCTATAATAATTGAAAGTCACTGATAGGATCCGAACCAACTAGGTGAAGGGCAAGTGGTTTCTTGTACTGTGCCCGGACGCCCCTTTCAATTCAAAGTTTTAAGATATAATTCTTTTACCCCATCGTTTTGATAAATTCAAAATTAAAAGTCGATGATTTAAATTTAATTAACTACATCGAAATAATAAAACATTTACTCTATGAACTTTATACTTACTTGAATAGTTTGTTAAATGTTTTTTTTTAATTATAAATAATTTATTATAGTTCTGGTTGCTTTGTTTTAGTCCTGTAGTGTAGAACAAGTGCTGAACGAGTTTGGAGAAATTGTTTACAATCTCGGTTGTCTGCCAAATACGGTAAGATATTTCTGTACAAGTTTGATAACAAAATTATTTAATATATTGTCAAGTAAGGTAAGGTTGAATTTCTTTTTAACAGTTACCTATTGCATTGCTAACATGTTCACCGTTTAATGAAAATATATATGATGAAACATATATACTTGAGATAAAAGATAAAAAAGGATATGACCGTCAATACATTTAGTGTAAAAATAATCAGAACAGCAACAGCTAAAATGCAAAAAAATAACAGCATTTCATTTTTAAAATTTGTTTTCTTTCTTTTAAAGGAAGAAACTTACCTTAACAGTTGAGTATTTTGCACCTGCTATATATGTATATCAGTTTAGATTTTGTACGGGTCTTCAATGTATTTCTAATGCCTCCTCTGGCCACGATTTTTCAAATTTAAAGCCTCGTCGCTATAAAACATTAACTATCTTTTCGCCGTTTACAGTTCACAGTTTGTTCAAACCTGCTGTTCTTACATATACAAATAAATGCATTGTCTTATAATTTATGATCTTTTAAAAAGTGTGTCTTTTCTAATGCAAATAATAGATATGCCTATGCAAATCTTGACTAGATTTGCTACGCCATTTTACTTTATACAGAAGTGTTTATGTTTTTTTGCAACTATATAGGTATGCAACAATTTCACCAATAGTATAAATGGACAGCGAGTTACATGTTCTGAATGCTGCAATTCTAAAGATCTTTGTAATTCCAAAGGCTGCAGCCAACAAGGTAACTAAAGAATTAAAACGATTTTCTGTTGATGACAGAATTAGATGAACACCTATTTGCTATACTGATGGTTAGAATTAAGATGACTCTGACAGTATTAATAATAATTATAACGCAACATGTTCAAACGGAAATGATGGCTGAATCGACACTTTGTTGAAAGTTTCTCTTTTTTTAAAAATAATTATTCTAATTTTGATGTTGACATATTTGAATCTGTACACAAAAATATCGATTTAACTTGACTATCTCCTTTTTTTTAAAGATTGTTGCGATACGATTTTAAAGTTACAATTGACAAAAGTCGATGTATTGTTTTATTATATTTCTCAAATTTTGTATGAATGATATTATTAAGGTATACATTTTTCTTGTTCAAGGTTACCCGGAGCAAAGAGGACCTATATGCTATAACTGTCCTTTACATACCGACAGTGGAAAGTGTCATAATATTGAATTCTGCTCTACTGGAGAAGTAAGTGATCTTAAACTAAATTGTGAACAGATGGACGAATGAATTAATCAATGAGTGAATGAATGACATAAGAAATGAATACGCTGCAATGCTATGCTAAAAGTTTATAATCACTGCCCGCACACCATTGTAGCTAAAATTACTTTGTCCTTTCTGTGTTTATTTTGTATATATGTGTGTGTGTGTCTGTAACTGTTTATGTATGTATGAATGATTTATTGATTTGTTTGTGTTTTGTTCACATTACCTTCCTTGAATCATGTATTTTTTCTTTTTCAATTATACGTTTTAGATGAATTCAAGTAGCCTAAATATCCTATCTTTGAATTGTAGAGGTCTTAACAGTTCAAAAAAGAGAATTGAGTTATTTAAATTTTTGAAGCAGAAAAATTGCAGTATTTACTGTTTACAAGATACACACTTAACGTTAAATATGTATAAAAATATATACTGTGAATGAAATAGTGAATGTTTCCTGAGCCAAGGGACATCCAATTCACGGGGAGTTGCAATTCTTTTTAATAAAAATATTGAATATAATATTCATAGCAAACATATTGATAACAAAGGAAACTTTATTGTTTTAGACTTAACAATTGAGGAAAAAAGATTAACCTTTATAAATCTTTACGGTTCAAATACAGATCAACCAATTTTTTACAGTGAAATGTTTGATATCATTGACAGAATAAGAAACGATTCTTATATCCTGTGTGGAGATTTTAACTTAGTTCTAGATCCTGAAAAAGATTACTACAACTATAAATTTGTAAATAATAATAAAGCTAGAAATTTTATATTACAAAATATTGATCAGCGAAATCTTGTTGATTCATTCAGAGATTTTTTTCCAAATCTGAACAGATACACTTGGCGTAAACCGACTCCACTCCAACAAGCACGCCTTGATTTTTTCCTAGTAACTGAAACAATTTTTCCTCATGTAGAAAATATTAAAATTGAGACAAGCTATCAGTCAGATCATTCAATTGTTATAATGAAGATAAAGTTTAATGACTTAAATGACGCGAAAAAGGTCTATGGAAACATAATAATTCCCTTTTAAAAGATATAGATTATTTGAATAAAATACAGACAAAAATGGTTGATATTAAAAAACAGTATGCTTTACCTATATATAACCTTGAAAATTATATATCGGAAATACCAAATGATGAAATTCAGTTTACGATAAACGATCAGTTGTTTTTAGAAACACTTTTAATGGAACTGAGAGGGACAGCTATATCTTACAGCAGTTATCTTAAGAAAAAAGAAAGAAATGATGAAAAAAGTATAATAAATGAAATACATGAAATCGAATCAAACTTGTCAGACGATTAACTTAACCGATTGCAAGAAATGCAAAATAATTTAAAAGAACTTAATAATATTCAGCTTCAAGGTTATCTTATAAGGTCAAGAGCAAAATGGACGTTAGAAGGAGAAAAACCTGCATTTTTTTGCGGTTTAGAAAAACATAGTTACATAACTAAGACTTTACATAAGATTCAAAATGATGACGGTAGTATTCTTATTGATCAAAAGTTAATATTAAAAGAAATTGAAGATTTTTATAGAACTCTTTTCAGCAAAAAGTCGTCATATGATGCAAATGATAAATTTTTACAATATGTGGAAAATATAGAAGCACCGGTTTTAAGTGAATCGGAATCCAATGTATTAGAAGTCTATATAAGTTATGAAGAAGCTAGTAAAGTTTTACAAAATATGGCAAATAATTAAAGCCCGGGGACATCAGGCTTTAGTGAAGATTTTTATAAGGTATTCTGGAAAAATTTAGGTCCTTTTGTGGTAAGATCTATCAATGATGCTTATACTTCAAATAAATTGTCAGTGACCCAAACACAAGGTGTAATAACATGTATTCCAAAAGAAAATAAACCTAAACAATTCGTGAAAAATTGGAGACCTATAACACTTCTAAATACCGTATACAAAATTGCTGCAGGTTGCATAGCGAATCGAATAAAACTTACTCTAGATAAACTAATAAATAAAGATCAAACAGGTTTCATCAAAGGAAGATATATTGGAGAAAATACCCGTCTTATCTATGATATCATGCAGTATACTGAAGAAAATAACATTCCTGGACTTTTCCTTTTAAAAGATTTTGCAAAAAGCTTTTGATTCAATCTCTCGGTCATTTGTACAGAATACTCTGTCTTTTTTAACTTTGGTCCGTCTATAAAAAAATGGTTTGATATTTTATATAAAGATGCAACTTCTGCTGTTAATCAATGTGGGTTTTTATCAAATTTTATAAAAATAGGTAGAGGCTGCCGACACGGAGATCCTCTTTCATGTTATATTTTTATATTATGTGCTGAAGTTCTAGCTTTAAAAATAAGAAATGATAAGAGTATTAAAGGAATAAACATTAACAATGTAGAACATAAATTGCCACAATTTGCAGACACAACAATGATTTTAGATGGATCAAGTGCGTCTTAAAATAAATCTTTGGAAATCTTGTCAGATTTTGCACAACTATCGGGACTTAATGTTAATTTTGATAAAACTAAGGTTGTGTGGATAGGAAAAATGAAATATTCTCAAAACAGTATAAAAACAAGATGGAAATTGTCTTGGAATCAACATAAATTTAAAATGTTAGGCATACATTTTCATGTTGACTTAAGTAAAATAATAGATTTAAACTATAGCGAAAGAATAGAAAATATTCAAAAGGTTATTCAAAATTGGAAAAGAAGAATTCTCACACCAATAGGTAAAATTGCTGTCATTAAATCTCTTTTGATTTCATCTCTAAATCATTTATTCATTTCACTATCAAACCCTTCTGAAGATGTAATCAGTGTATTAAAAAAAATGTTTTATGACTTTATTTGGCAAGGAAATATAAAAATTAAGACTTCCGTTATGGTAAAAACCTATGATGAGGGCGGCTTGCAGATGATAAATATTTCTGCCTTTATCATGTCATTGAAAATAACATGGTTTAAAAGAATAATCTCAAATGCTAGTTGGAAAAGTATTCTTTACGACAAAATAGATATGAAAAAGTTTTTTCACTGCGGAAACCATTATTTTGATAAACTTGCAAAAGAAACAAACAATCTTTTTTGGAAGGACATTTTTACAGCATTTTCACACTATATTGAATTAATTCCAATCGAAAATCAGTCTTTTGGAAAACATCCTTTATTTTATAACAATAACATATTAATTGGTTCAAAAAGCGTATATTTAAAATCGTGGTTCAATGCTGGAGTTTATAACATAGAACACCTAATATCTGATGGAAAGTTTTTATCTTTTAATGAATTTATTAATAGATACAATGTCCAATCTAATATCTTAATTTTCAACGGTATGATTTTATCAGTAAAGCAATTTGTAAATAAATATAATATAATCTATAACATCCCACAGAAAAGCATTGGCCCAAACATACCGCTATACTTTAAAGGTATAATATCAGACATAAATGGAGCAAAACCTTTCTATGATATATATATAAAAACAAATCAAAGCCAACAAGTATCGAAACATGGACAAACAACCTTAATTTAGCTTTTAGTGAAAATGAATGGAAAATTATATTCGGAATGCCTTTTAGAATTACAAAATCTGCCAAGTTGCAATGGTTCCAAACAAAATATTTACACAGAATTATTGGAACCAATCATCTTTTATACAAAATTAAGTATAAAGAAAGTCCTTTATGTTCTTTTTGTAGTAATGATGTTGAAAGCATTGAGCATCTATTTTGGCTGTGTCCCATTGTCAAAAAATTTATTAATGAATTTCTTAAATTAAATGAAGCACCTTTTTTATCTTTGGGTATAAAAGAAATGATGTTTGGCTATAATGCAAAGGATGATTTATCTAACGCAAAAAACTTATTTTTAGTATACTTTAAAATGTATATTTATCAGTGTAAAATGCTTGATCTTTCTTTATCAATGATTACAGCCAAAAACTTTATAACACAAAAACTCAAGACTGATAAAGAGGTAGCAATCATAAATAATAGATTACCGAAGTTTGAAAATGTTTGGAGTCTTTTTAGAATTTTTTTTTTATTTTATGTCAGCTGAGGAAATATTATTTCTACACTGAAAAATACTGTTTTTGAGTTTAAGTAATTAAGAAATAATTCATTCAAGCCAAAATAGCATGCTTTAGATTTTATATAATGTTGATGCTTTTGAAACTATTCCTTAAAAAAAATACGGTTATGAGTGCGAGTGTGAATGCATGTGTCGTCCTTGTCTCTTTGTGTTTTTTTTGTTGTTGTTATTTGTGTGTGTGTGTGTTTTCTTTTCTTTTTGATTCTTTTTTGTAATTGTTGTTTTTTCTTTCATTACATTGGTTTCACATCTGGTATAACCGTTCATATGTATGAAAATAAATAATTGTAAAACCACTGTGGGATGTGCTTCGACCCACAAATGGTTATGTGACGAAGCGAATAAATGGGGTTACCCCATGTGGGGCCTGAAAAACAAATACTTTCTGTATCCATTGTATGAATGAATTTGGTCTTATACTTTTGTATTAAACGTGTGAAGACACACACACGCACGCACACATAAACACACATACACACGTCTGTTAAAAAGAAAATGGTTCCGGTTTCGAGTAATTATCGCACACAAGGTAATACGCGGCAGTTTAAAATCACACGGTTATGAAAAGTACCTCGGAAATAATCAAATGTGTCCTACAATGGCTCCAATATAATTGAATCATCCACCTTTGTTCCAAAACAAAAGCATTATTATATTATTATATTATTCGTACATTTTGTGAGAATTTTTTAGAGGAAAAAAATCCTTTTTCATGTATGGCTTTGTATTATATAACTTTCAATTGGTGTATAATTTTCAGGTGTGTAATATTGTTGGGAAGAATATGTTCTCAGAGACTGTGTATACAAGTAGCTGTATATCTAAACACGTGAGACTTTTGTCATTAATTATCGATAATATTTACATTATCTATAAAAATACTTGCCATTTTGCAATTTCATTTGCCATAATGACATAATGAAAATTAGGTTTCTGACAAGAAAAATCATGGAATTTATATATATTCCGTAACAAAATTGTAACATACTCATACTATAATTTCCTGTCTGATATCGAAATCTTCATTTACATTTTTGTTTAACTATTGACACTTTAGTAAGCAAAGGGTCTCACACTAGACTGCGCGTTCACTGCGTTTGCACGGCGTTGTTAGATTTAAAGACCTTGTCACACTAGACTGCGCATTTACTGCGTTTGCACGTGAACAGCGTTGTTAAATTTAACAAAGCGCCGCGAGATCACAAGAAAACATATTTTTGATGACATGAAGACTTCATGACGTGTTCAAGATGTCCGCACGGCGATTATGACGTTGCTACGGAGCTTCCATGGCGTTGCAATGCGGCTTTAAGGCGTATTTATTGGCGATTGTCTGCGTTTACTGTGGTTCTACTGTGTTCTTTGCGCTTACACTGCGCTTTCACAGCGCTCACACGGCGCTCTCGCTGCGCTCACACTGCGCTGAAATTGTATTTCATATACCAACGATTACTCATTCTGAATATTCATGTACATGCTGCACTTGCATGCAAGCAAGCAGTATTCTGGCTTGTTGCCGTTCATAATCCATGGTCTAAAGGACATTTACTTGCAAACACGTTCTATATATACAGTAAACCCTCTATTAAGCCCGCCAAAGGGACTCAAGTGGTCTTAATAGCGGATGGTCTTAATTGTGGATATAATTATCAAGACATAAATATATTTCATTACCACTCTATTTGAATTATCATGTATAAACATATCTAAACAATTATATTATAACCTTCAAATGTTATTATAATCTGATGTTATAATAATAAGAAGACCATTAGATTGAAGATATTTAATAGATAGATTAAATTTTCATAGGTCTTGTTTAATGGACATAATTCACGTATTAATTTAGAAATTATTTCTCCACAAAATACATGTGCAGAAAGTAACATTAAACCAATCTGAAATTTATTTTCTCACCTTTATACAATTTTCCAGTCGCAACAGTTTTAACACATTGCTTCATCAAGTGCCATGCGTTTGAGAATTCAAGCAGATGAATAACGTTAAATTTGTTATCTGAATGGGTATTGACTGGAATATTAGTGGTCTCAAAAGTGGGGTTAGATAAATAAAACAATGAATTTGGGCTGAAACCGGTGGTATTTAAAGTTGATAAGTGGGATGGTCTTAATTGTAGGGCATGTTATCATTAACATAAATAACAGACGATTCTGTTCTTTTAAATACTGGTCTAAATAGATGGTTGGTTTTAATTCCGGGATGGTCTAAAGTAGGGATTTTACTGTACCGTATTCACCAATTTCAGATGAACGCAGAAGAATCGCATTGAGTGCGCAATGGTCGCCGTGAAAGTGCTGTAAAGTCGCAGTAAGAGCGTTTTAAAAAGATAAAGGTCCGTAAAAGCGCCATACACACGCAGATAAAGCGCGATAGAGACGCCGCACTATCTCCGTACAAGCGCCGTAGCTAATTACGGCTTTCGTTGAGCGATCCTTCTGTGTATTCGAGGTGCTCCTGTTGCGTTGTAGGAGATGCTTCTGAGTTGCTACGGCGTCCTCACTGCGATCCAACTACGCTCTTATCAGAACGCCGAGTGACGGGGTTCGTTTTGAGCATGCTCAAAACGCGCGCCGTCGGTCGGCGTTTCTATGCCACTGCGATGCTGTCGCGATGCTGCGGCGATGTTTGCGATCTTACTGCGCTCACCTCGGCGTTCTGAATTTTCTTTGGACGCCGTGAGAACGCCGCCTAGAGACACATGGGTTAGACAAAGCGCTGCGAGATCACAATCAAACATGTGATATTTTTGATGACATACCTACTTAACGCCGTCTTCACGGTGTCCTCAAGGCAATCATGGCGATGCTACGGAGCTTCAACGTTGTTGACACATGTTATTACGGCGTTTTAATGTTTGCGATTGTTTGAGTTTGGACTGCGCTTCTACTGCGTTCTTTGCGCTTCCAAAGCGCTGTCACGCCGCTCATACGACACTCGCGCAGCCCTCACACTGCGCTGAAACCGTAAAGTTCCGTAAAAGCGCTGCCCACATGCAGTATAAGTGCGGCAGAGACGCCGCACAATCTCCGTACAAGCACCGTAGATATCAACCGCGTTTTTCCGGCGTTTCGTTTGTGCTTTCATGGCGCTCTTGCTGATTTGTAGGAGATGCAACTGAGGCGTCCTTACTGCGATCCCACTGCGTATTTATCAGGACGTCGAGTGACGGCGTGTGTTTTAAGCATGCTCAAAATGCGTGCCGTCTGTCGGCGTTCTATGCGATGCCACTGTTGTGGAGAAGCTGCGGAAATTTGCGATCTCACTGCGCTCACCTCGGCGTTCTGAAGTTTCTTTTGGACGCCGTGAGAACGCCGCCCTAGTGTGATAGGGGTTTAAACAAGATTATTAAATATTTCAATCAAGGTAAGAAAGAGGACGTTTTAAATTCGTTAAATAAAGCTTTTGCATGTTTTATTCATCTGCTTGTTTCATTTTGAAACATAATTATTCCCATTGCAATAACTTTCTTGTCATCATTTCATCATCATCATCATCATCATCATCATCATCATCATCATCGTCATCACTAGCAGCAGCAGCAACAGCAGCAGTAGCAACATCGTCTTTCTTTCTAGGCTTGTAAACCAATGGAAGGTAGCCACGTGGCTATCATTGGTAAACGTGACGTCAGCATGGACAAAAGAAGTCACGAGCAACACATATGCGATTCTTGTTGTTCAGAAGATCTGTGCAATAAAAATTGCACCACAGCTCAGCTGTCTATAGGTATAATTGACCATTTCTTTTTAAGATTGCAAAAACGTATAATGTGCAATAAGTCATTTTTCCTTAAATTTTATTGACAGCCCAGATGTCTATATATGTACACATAAAGAAGTGTCTTTTGTGAAAAAGTATATGGGGATAAAGTGCAGTTCGGCAGAAAGTCACCTAATTATGCTTTTATCGATGCTGAAATTATTTTAAATTCGTCTTAAGAAATAATAAGTTTTAAAAACATGAGATTTACGTTAAACATGAACAACAACATAATAAAAATGCATTTAAAAATCAGAAATATTTTGTTTTTATAGAAATCACATCTGAAAGTTAATTACTTATCATTATGAGTTTGGTAAGTTTGTAATGAACTTATTTTAGATCAAGTAGCATTTATTTTTATTTGTGCGGGGGCATTGCAATTTAATTTCAATTTATATTTTGTCTGTTCCAGCCTTTCGTAATATCAAAGCACTGAGCGTGCTATTTTCTTATTTGTTATTCTATAGATCCATGTCAGTCAAATCCTTGTAACCATGGTACTTGCAAATCTGACGGTCATAACTTCAGATGTGAATGTGCTGCAGGCTTCACCGGAATTATATGCGACACAGGTGATATCGTTTTAAATAGACAAACTTGTGTGCTGGAAAATACAATACATTCACTTTTTGTTTTAGATAATCTTTTTTTATTTAATATGATACTAACTATAACATCAATCTCATAAAAATAAAAAAAAGTAAAAAAATATGATTAATCAATATGAAAGTCAATTTAATTTAATATCTTATACATTTTATTACTGAACTAATTGGATATTTAAAAGGTTATCTCGTTGTCCTTTTCGAACAAATATATAATAAACTGCTACATTTATATTCCAATGTATTTTCAGAAAATACATGATCATATTTATATATTTTATTTCTTTTTTAACTTTGATATGTACAAAAATAATATTCATATTGATTATTGTTAATTTCTGTCACATTTTCGCTCAGCAAACATAAACAGTAAATATTGTCCAACCCTAGATAAAAAACAGATATACATGATAAACCAGTTCGGCAGTCACTCTGGGATTATTAAGTATCAAATACAAATTATAAAACAATAAATTATCAAAAACAATTACGTGTATTAATGTTTTACGGTTGTGTCTCAGTGATTATTTCAATTGTTTAATTCATTTTTATGAAGTATGTAACACACCATAACATGATTGTATTGTCATGTTTTTGTGTATTCAAGACATCGATGAATGTGTATCAACTCCATGTGTACATGGAACCTGTACTGACCGAGTTAATGGTTACGTTTGTGCCTGTAATCAAGGATACAATGGAAACAATTGTCAACACGGAATGTACTCCAATGAGTTCTTCCGATTTCTTTACTGCTTCATTTAACATGATAATTGTTTGAAAAGTTTAGTACCGCCGCTTTATCAGGTGGTACATCGGCATCATTTTTCAAATTGTTTATAAGGATTTATCTTTTCAACTTCGTTATCGCAACAGATTAGAACATTCTCTTGGCACTAATGTTTTCTCCCTTTTTGTATGTATACCATCTATTAAATGTAAGAAAACCTCACGTGAAAATTTGTTGTTTGATGAAATGGATGATTTTTATATTGTCCATATTGTTAATGTTTGTGGAATATTTGATTTGAACTTTTAATTGTTTTATTGATCGCTTATTTACCAGAGGGTTTTCTAAGAAATTACTATATTATTAATAAATATAATTATTATTATTTCTTATTAGTATTATAATAATTATACATGTTTCCAAATCTGTGAGTATAAAAATAATTATTGTCGATGGTATAATTTTCTTTATATTTATTTTTATTTTTATTATTATTAATTTATTATTTTTACTATTATTATTATAGAAACGGCTAAAGCCGTCCATATGGCAAATACGCCGAAAATAACAGGGACGGCATAAGCCGTCCCTATGGAAGTAAAAGGGTTAATGCCTGTAGATATATAATTTGTCCAAAGTGAAATTTACGCTGATTGCTTCCGTTAAGAAGAAACATCTATATGTTTCAAATGTTATACTGATATAATGGTTTTTAATAACAATGTTCAAGATAAAATATATAAATATACTTGAGTATTGAATGACTGTCCTACTCTGTATATTAATTGAACATTACTGATAAATTATTATCATTATACCTTAAGTCACAGGGGCTTTTTGCTATAAATAGGAAGTAAAATGTTAAATTGAAAACGAATTTAACAAAATATGAAGTGTTTTGCTTTTACCTATGCACTTACCATTAACACATGTATAGGCATAATGTCACTTCTTTGCTTTTGAAAAAATTGTTTATTAAACAAATACATTATTTAATATTTTATTAAGATAAAATTTGAAACTTTGATAAAACAATTAAACAAGTAAGATCGCAATAAACAGAACAGACAGCAGCCTTCAATAATGAGCACAGCTTGGAAACTATGACGTTTGAGACAGACGTCAAAAAACAAACGTAACATCATGCATCATTTTCTACGGGAGGATTAATTACAATTAGTGAAAATATCCAATAAATTAAAGATCAATTTGAAGAAATTACAAGATGCCACATACACAATAGTCTTGCCAAAACGAACAAATTATCTTGTATGATTGAACAAGTATGAACGCAATATTTCTTTCTTTCAGACATAGATGAATGTTTATCAAATCCATGTATACATGGAACATGTAGTGATCGAGTGAATGGTTATGTTTGTGTCTGTACTCAAGGGTACAGTGGAAACAATTGCCAGCATAGTATGTATGATTTTTATTGTCCCGCCGAAGACGAATGCATACGAATTTAGCGTTGTCCGTTGGGACGTCCGTCCGTCCGTCCGTCCGCATGTACTCAGGTGCACAACTTATTGCATGAATGTCTGTTTCCTTTGTCCGTACAAACAGTTTTCTTAAGGAATGAATAGCCTATTGGATGTAAAGAGGTTGCGAGATCAAAGAAGATGAAACAAATAACCCAAGCAGAAGTCCGTCTATCTATATTTCTTATTTTGGTGCATTATTTAAGGTATCGGCTTTACCAATCAAACACTTTAGAGATAGATAGTTCTAATCTACGGAAAGTATATAGACCATGAAGTATTTCTTTAAATGTCATCAACTGATAGATCACATAAGGGCATATTGTTTATGTGCATCGATTTTCTTTGCATGTTTTTGCCCTGGTAATTTTTGTCTAAAGCAAAATAAAAAAGTAAATGGAAAGCATTGATTAATATTATAAAGGCAAACACATTTTTTTAAACAGTTACTCTTTTAAATGTGCTTTTTGAGTTACTGCTACCTGTAATATATTACTTTTAATTTTACTCGGTACGAAAGCTGAAAACGTTTTGGAGACATCAACTTGAAACTGCTTTGATTAATCGATATAATAACGAAAAAAAAAAAAAAAAAAAAAAACAAAATGTCTAAAAACAATAAGTTTTTTTTAAATAAGCACTGAGTACCCTTTGTTTACCATCTGCCAGTTTTTTATGTATTTAATTTGTAATTTTTCTTGACCAATGTACATCTAGAGACTATTTAAATGTCAATACGATTTACCAAGAAGTAACTGCTGTAGATGTTTCCTTAAACTGATAATTCCAAGAAAAATGATTGATTCGTGATGATATTCTCCTTACAATCATCATATTATCATTAGGTAATATTGACATTTTTATCGTAGAAGTCCATATAAAATCTTGTGAAAAGATTTGTAGAGTAAACTTTTTTTACAGATGTAAAGTAAGTAAAACAAGTCATTTTTAGATAGCAATAACATCTGAGAAAGAGATGATAACCGAACGCATAATCCACAACAAAATTATATGAAAATTGCAGATTCAGTTTGATGGATTCTTTAAATGAGAAATAATAAGAAAGTGATACATCCCTCATGCTCCTAGCACCGACTTGAGCGGTACTCAATTGTCAACACTTAAAATTGCTGAAATCAATGATCATGAAGGAACCAACAAAATATAACAACACTTGCGTGAAGTATGGGGCAACCTTTTTACAGCTGCTATACACCACTTGACATCGTCTGTTACAGCCACACTAAAACATAATAGCAAGTTTCAAGCACAGTTTCTTATAGCGTACATATACCTGACAAGATATAAAAGTGTATATGCACAGAGCGAGAAAGGATATTCAATTTCATGATCAACTATTTTACTTTTATTTTTTGTTCTCTCTACATAACAGATGCTTAATCGGTTGATTTCAGAATACATGATAGTATATGGAATTATCGGTTCATGTTTACGGATGTCTTGGCCGCGAAACTATTTGCGTTGCATGAAAGTAACTTATTGAGTTCGCGCGGCTTCCTATCTAGAAACTGCTCGTTTCACATACTTTACATATATTAACATTTTACGCTACAGATATTCCTATAAGATTTTGTATGAACTTCTTTGCAAAAAAAAAAATGTTGATATTTTGTGTTTTGTTTTGTTTTGTTTCTTGCTCATTCTTATTAATTACAATTTCTAATGTGATTTACTACATATATAACATATTCAAAAAACTATAACACGTAGGAGAACAGACGTCTTATTTTTATTTGAAGAAAGTTACGGTACATATGATAGGTAAGGTCTTGTTTTGATATAAAACTATTTGTAAATTGCATATGTTAAAAATGAACTTACCAAGATTCAGCAGTCGCCATACTCGTTTGTTTAACTATATTATGTCACGTAATTCCCCCCATTATTTTTGGTTTTACTGGATACAATGGATGTGGCGTTTCAGCATGAACATTTCCATTACGACTTTAAGTAAATTAACATACCTGTGTATTGTAGTCTCTACAGACTGTGCTGATATTCTTCATAATGGAGATAATAAAGGCGACGGAATTTATACAATTATTACATGGAAAACTCATGAAACTATTGACGTCTATTGTGACATGACTACAGATGGTGGCGGTTGGACGGTCAGTGGTTTTCGACATATTGTGTTATATTTGAAGATTTTCAGTTCACACATAAATAATTTCCTTACACAACTGTTTATTTAAAATGTAGAATAAATTTAACAATATATGCCTTCTTCTGTCCATTCGGTTTAAGTTATATGTTATTCATAAACATCATTTTGTGTACTATTTAATTTAAGTAATTAAGCTTTATTATTATGTATTTAAATGATCTCAGGATACTTAGGATACTCATAAGGATACATTAAGTCAGAGATATTTTTATCAATCTCTTTATCAGGTTTTTCAGAACAGGTTTAATTATTCAGTAGAATTCAACAGGAACTTCTCTCAGTACGAAAATGGTTTCGGAAATTTACACACAGAGTTTTGGCTTGGTAAGTGTTTGCAAGGATGACGTGTGATAATTCAAAAATGTTAAAACATTGAAAAGAATATAAGGTCTCTACATCAAGAAATAAAAGGGTTTCATAAAAAAGCTTACTTGACTACTTCCAGTATTGATTAAAAATGCTTTTTTCAAACGAATTAATGACTCAAAATAATTTTACATACGTAAATATGCACCACATATAATAGGTATATAATAAATATGTTGAACTTACATATGGTATTACCAAGAATAGCACATCGCATGTTTTGGATGTGTTTAACATATGGCTACACGTGCGTACCCAAATGTTTTTCATATATATGTTTTACATATGGTAAGTACTTGTGTTTCATGCGATTAAGAGTTATATGAAAATCTATCGTATAGACAAATGTGTTAAGTTTACCATATTTCTGATCTGTTAACAGAGTGATTATTACATGTTTTTAACGATTTCATGTAAAAATCGTTATAATATAACTGTTAAAACACATGTTTATATCAGAATCTTAAAATGACATTCGATGCTGTTTACTAGTCGCTGATATTCTTTTTGATGAATAGGTATTTAATCATATCAAGGGAATGACTTTGAAAATACCAATACAAATTTTAAGTGAAAAATGACAAGACATCTCAAATGAAACTGCTAGTGAAAACAGATTTACAAATAATTTTCATGTTACAGACCAAATTTATATAGATCTAAAGACCTTTCTGTATAATTTTTAAAATACCTATTAATTTCATAATGATCACCACCAGAGTATTAGGTCACTCTGGTGTCTGAACAAAAAAAAATCCGCTGAACTACAAATAAATTTAGACCGTCTATGTGCGTAATACACAATCTGTAAATTGTATATATGGCTTACCATGAAAGTCATAGAAGAATATGATTTCAAAGTTTAAAAAATTAATATGGGTACCCTATCGTTTCCGTCGCCATTCGAAGCGTTGTTTAATTTTAGATACGCGGTGGAAGGCTATGTGCTATATTCGTTTGACTTATTTGTCATATATCACATTATTATCGAAATGTCGCAAATTGAGCTGAAGGCGTAGCAAAGCAATAGGTCCCATAAATTGCGGTGTAGCCAAATAACCTGCCTACAAGTTTATCATGTAAGTACACCGGACATATATTTTTAAGAAGTGACCTTATGTGCGTATTAACTTCAAACTGGTGTCAACTACAGCTAGTTGCACATTCTCTAAATTAATACCATGCCCGGCAAAACTGAATTTGATTTACTGTTAGATAATGACTAATTTAACAAAAATCTTATTTTTGAAGGGGCTTCACATAGAGACCAATAAAGATGTTAAGTAGCATATTAACTTACCGTTGATGCGCAGCAATTAAATGGAACAAAGAAAGAGAAAAACGACAAAAATGACCCTTGACCGTTGCAAGGTATCTTTTTAAAAATCCAGATTAAATGTTAAAATGCCACATAATATTGATAGTTGAAGTAAACTTTATTACCAATATGCAATAAAACCAAACCAGAGTTGAATTTTGCGGTTTTAAATGCATTTTTCTAAGAAATTAAACTTTATTCTTACATAAAAACATAAAAAATATTCGTTAGGTAACTGATGTCCAAATGTAATCTCTAAGTTTGTTTTTTTCAGGCCGATTTGAAAAAAAAAAAACGATTTCGTCGACGGACATTAAAGAAATGCCATATCCAAAAATACAACGTGAAACAGAAATAATTCTTGACATTGATAGTTTCATTATTTCGTAGTGATGGACTTATGATTGCAAAGTTTTATTTGCATGTTAGCAGAGAAAAAATGACTAACATACACTACATCTACTTTGCAGCTTGTATTCAGCGTTTTTATTGCAAGGAGAAGTCTATACACGTACATTTCTTTTGCTGACTTCCGGAAAACATAGGATTTACATGTGATGCAACTTACTAGCGACAGAAAAGTGCTAATGCTGTAACGGCTCGAAATAATTCAAATTGTAGGAAAGTGGAGTTCATTTCATATTCAACAGTCAAAGGACTAAGCAATATAGTTTCTTTTTCAATGGTAACATTTTCGGCGATAAACAAATTTGACTGTTGGTTGAAATGTTTGTTTGATGCTTTGATACGGCTAATAAACGCAGATTTGTAAAATTTATTTCCAGGATAAGAAATAATTCACAGAGTGGACTAATGTAGTAAAATATAACGGGAATTATGTACCTTTTGTACATAACGACGGCGAGTTAAGTGGAGACTACAATATTTATAGGCTATATGAAGCATCCTAATGGAGGCACTTTTATCGCAAAACTGTAGAAAGTGTTAAATTCATTGCAAGCAATACACCACAAAAAGACCTTACATCTATGACAAAAACTGTTTTTGCACAAGACTATTGCGAATGCTAGCCAAAATATTAATAACAATTACAAACGAGTAACTATACACGCAGGTTGTCGACAAAACTGTTATGAGCAGATCAGAACATATTTCTTTGCCGATATCGACAAACGAAGAGAGCTCGAGCAATAATAACAGAGAACTTTAATCGGAAAAGTCAACAGAAGTTGTTCCAGAAGTCAAAACATTTTATCAAATGAAAAAAAAAATACTGAGATATTTCTGAAAATACGAACTTACATTCATTGTTTGATTGTGCTTTTTCTCCCGACACCCTTATCATGCAGTTAAAAAGTGATCATTTAGATAGTTTGTTTGAAAAAAGTTAAAATTTAATAGCGGACAGACAAATTTCTATTTCAACCGACTTGTTGTTCTTATTTTTAAATAAATTTCTATTATATATTCATCGCTGTATTTTACTCTATTCCTGTTTTGTTTCAAGATTATAATGTCTGTACGTCATTCCAGTTAATTTGCATAAATCCACCTTCAAACCACATATCAGTTGCTGCTCATATCACTTAATAAGCCACTTATTTCACGTAAAAATATTTTAAAGAATTTTCTTTTCAAATTTGAATTGAAATCGGTTATTCTGATTGAAGAAGGAACTGGGACAAAACGTAAGCTATCTTATCAATCTCAACACTACACTTTTTTTTCAAAATGAACATAAATTTACGACGAAATATCAACATAATTTTATAGATCTGCTTTAATTTTTATTACATTCAAACGGATTAAATTCACAATCATTATAAAATGCCACTGTTTGCTATTTAATGATTTTTCATCATGTCTCTTATATATATTAATATTAAGAAAGATCAGTATTTAAGTAAAAGTAACTAAGAGAACAATGGAAGTTTTGTTAATTGTGAGACGAACCCTTAATGACGTCAAAATGAACGGGAAAATATAAGATTTTAACATTATAACCATATAATTAACTTTTTTTGAAAAAGAAAACTAAGTCAAGTCTGATTTAGATGATTATACTCTTACAATTGATATGAAATTAAATACTCAAATTTTGCCGCACAGACTTTACTTTTACCTTACATACAAGCACCAATTGTAATTTGTCAATTATCGTAATATTTCTGTGTCCCAAATTATTGTTTATGAATCAACGATTCTAATAGGTGTTAAGCAATTATTCAAATAAATAACAAGAAATTGTTGTTTTATTTGAAAATTGATTGAAAAAGAATTGTCAGCAAAAAATGTATGTTTATCTCTTGTTTCGATCATCAATGTAATTGTCATTATTATATGAGTGTAATTATAATCCTTTTTATGAAGCATTGACTGCGATAAAAGCAATCTGGGCAAAATCGAAAAAAATGACCATTCCTTTATCATAATTGAACCATTCGTCGGGTATTAACAACTTTTAAACCAAAGTTTTATCTTTAAATATCTGCAGGGTCAATTGTTAATAAATGACCAATGAAAAATGACCAAGGGGTCGGCCATTTTTGGGGGTTCAAAAATTATATTAATACCCTTACCTTTCATTATTTTACCCTTTTTTGCGTTCCCATCAATAAAAACCGTACTTAGTCTAATACTATTATCTGTTATTAATACAGGTCTCAAATACATTGAAGAAATAGCAAATCAAGGACTTTCTGATCTACGAATTGATGTAGAGGCGCAAGATGGGGCAACAGCTTATGAAACATTTGACCGTTTCTCACTTTCATCAGGGCCAGCATATACTCTTCATTTAGGATCTACTATTGCCAGCCTTAATAGTAAGTACATAAAATTTTGCTTTCTGATGTAAATAATGCAGGTAATTTTGCTAAAGATGGCTTATTTCCTTTTCAATAGCACTAATATGCCAGTTTAATTAATGACATTAAAATATTTTATTAATTTCAGACAACGCTCATTGGTAATGAACAATAAACAAAGATTATTGTAATAATTTTATTATACTAAATTTCAAGAAAAATTGTTTATTTGTATATATCTTTTTTATTGAATACTTTCATAACCCATATTTTATTACCCATAAAAATATTTGATATAGTATCAGCTTCATAAATAAACACTTTAATTTTAAATGTTCCGTTTCATGGTTACGAAATATTTGTATAACTTGTTTCTCATTGAGTTTTTTGGACCGAAGGCCGTCTGTTTTCAGTTGAAAATCTTGTAAAAATTTACATAGGAGAACTGAATGTTTAAATTTCATTGATTATTTTAAAATTAAAATCTGAAATCTTAGTATCTAATTGGCCATTGTAAAATTAGTTAAATAACATAAAGAAATTTTCTGAAATGGTAAACGTGTCTAATTGTTAATTTATTTAAATGAGTTTTGGAAACAAACTCTCTACATTCATAAGTTCTTTTACTATCAAGTTAAATGTCCAATAAATAGGTTCTGCTTAACTATGACTTCTCCACATTTTAAACTCTATATTACCATGCATCCTACTACAGATCATTTTACGCTGCTTTAATAAGTTATAAATTTTATCAAAAAGTAAGGAAACCACCATTTACAATTAAGTTCACGATCCCATTTACTCAAGCGCATAAAATTAGCAAAAAACACTTAAGTTAGTAGTAACTGTTATTAATGAGAAATTGATACACAATATATAATTTTCCTATATTGATCATATTAATGAAGGCTTCATAAAAACTGCTAACGATTGTATGGTTTGTTTATTATCAATGCTTGTCAAATTAATTTTGTGTCGCCTTGAAAAAAGGCATATAGGGGTAACTTTTGTCGGCGGTGTCGAGGCGGCGTCGTTGTTAGCGTCCCCTTAGGTTGGTCCGGAGAAACTCAGTCAGTATAAGTCGAATTGACTTCAAACTTGGTATGTATGCTCCTTCAACGACCTAAAGTACAGTGCACAACAATCGTTAGTCTGCACTTCCTTTTTTCTGTAGTTATTGTTCATTTTCATACTTTATTTTTGTCCGGGCCATTTCTCCGCTATTGAATTGAATCTTCAAATGATGATAGATCTCATTAAGAAGAAGTGCAGTGAACAATAACAGGTACTCTGTACTTCATGATGTTTGAGTTATTGACCTTTGTAAACTTTTGTCCTTTACGCCTGTCCAGAGCATAATTCAGTCACTATAAGTTAGATTGACTCCAAACGTGGTATACATGTTTCTTTCAATGACCAGAAGTGCAGTGCACAAGAATCGTTACTCTGCACTTCTCTTTTTTAGTAATTGCCTTTTGTTAATGTTCATACTTTACTTTTTCTCCTAAACTACAAAAGCTTTGGACTTGAAACTTCATCGGATGATAGATCTCATTGAGAACAATCACCGTTCACAAGAACAAGTACTCTATACTTTGTGATTTTTGAGTACATCCCTTTGTTAATTTTCATACTTCATTTCTGTCTGGACCAATTCTCCTACACTTTAAAAGCTATTCCGTCGAATCTTTATAGGATCTCTTTCAGAAGAAGTGCAGAAGAAGTACCCTGTACTTCATAAGTTTTGAGTTATTGACCTTTGTTAATTTTCATGTTTAGTTGGCTTGTCCGGAGCATAACTTGTTCATTATGAGTTTGAGTGACTTCAAATTTGGTATCAAAGCATTTTTATCGACCTTGCGTACAGTGCACAAAAAATGTTACTCTGCACCTTTTTTGAATTATTGTATTTTGTTTATCTTCATACTTCATTTCTGCCCAAGTCATTTCTCCTATGTTTTAAAAGCGGTGGACTTGAAACTTTATAGGATGATAGAGTACATGTACATTGTAAGAGCAGTTTTTAAAGAATAACTTCTTTTAAAAAAGGAAAATGCCTGGCAGCTTAAATGTTGTAAAGGCTTCACACCCGATTCGCGCAGGACTAGTTAGATTAGAAAGCTTACTTTCTGTTCTTTTTATGCCCCCACAATGTGGGTGCATATAGCGTTGCACTTGTCCGTCCGTCTGTCCGTCAGTCCGTACGTCCCGAAATCTTGTGAACGCAACTCCTCTTAAACCGTATGGCAGATTTTGCTTAAACTTACAGGGATGAACAACCTTAATGTGCAGATGGTAGTAAAGGAAGGAATTTTTGCTGCGACCAAATTTAATAGAATTATGGCCCTTTGTTGATTTTTAGTTTTCAACTTGTGGCACATGTAGTCCAAAAAATATTTGACCTAGAGTCATAAGATTGACAAAACAGTGGCGTGTGGGGGCATCCGTTTCCTATGGACACATTTCTAGTTTTGGATTTATCGTTTCTTTCGTTAGGTGTTGCTAATACGTTGATTCGTGTATTTCGTATCGACAAATGTTGCCATTTACTTAGTATAAACCTTCTTTAAATAGTCCGATTTGATTGAACTACTAAAATATTTAAAACATCGTTCAGACTATTAAAAATAAAATAATTACATGACGGTAAATATGAAATGAAACGGAAACATAAATGAGTACGAAATAAATTGTTTGTTTGTACTTCTTATCGGCATTTTTGTTTAGGTAATGAAAGAGCGAATAAATCTGCGCCTAACTTCATACTCAAATAATACTTTTTACTGTAACTTCGTCATTTCTGAAAGGATCTATTTTGAACTTAGAATGGTTGTTACTTATCATTACCCACATCAATTGTTATACATTCATTTACTACAATGAATATATCCGGAATAATCACACTCATTCCTGGAAGTTAGTATTATTTTTTAAAATTGTTGTTTTGTTATTATTACTTCTTTACTTTTACATGATTTACTTCAGACTTTAAATTTTGTTTCTATTTAAAATATTTCGAATGTGATTCTTTCATTATTATTGCTTACGAGTGCATTCGACATCAATATTTTAACGTAAATGTCAATGATAAGGTCAGTTTTAGCATCCTTATCCTTATATTTCCATGTTTTCTAAGATATACAAATAAACCAAATCTAATTTGGCCGAGTATTTGTTTTAAAGATACTTTTTGTTATGACTGTGTATGCACCAAAATTAAATTTTGTATGCTCCTCGAAAGAAGACCATAATATTTGCCGCTTTGTCCTTCCGTCCACACCCTTTCCTGTCCGGGACATAACAATGAAACTAAAAGAGATGTCAATAAGAGACTTTAAAGGTGATATATCTCATTGAGTAGAAGTACAGTACAACAAGAAGCAACTTCGCCTTAACTTTTTACATGACTCTGAAAGATATCAACAAGAAATTTTGTACGTAGATAGGTCTCCGTGAGTAGATGTGCAAAGCAAAAGAACCATAACTCTGCTTTTCCTTATTTTGGAGTCATTGTCCATAGTTCATTGTTACGTTTTGAACTTTGTCCGGGACATTTCTTAGAACTCACAAAGAGAATCAACAAGAAGCCTTGTTAGTAGAAAGATCTAAGAGAAAAAAATGCATCGCAAAAGAACCTTTACTCTGCCTTGCCTCATTTTTATGAGTTATTGCCCTTTTTTCATTTACACTGAGAAACTTGTCAAACAATATCTCTAAAAATACAAAAATATAGACAAGAGACTTTTCAAGTAGATATATCTATTTGGGTAAATTGTATTTCAAAAGAACCATAACCCTGTCTAACTTAATGTAGAGGAGTTGCTCTTTGTTCATTTTTACATTTTGTTCTCTGTACAGAACATAAATCCGAAACTATCAACAGAAAACGATGTAGATAGATAGATAGATCTCATTGAGTAAAAGTGTATTTCAAAAGAACCATAACCCTGTCTAACTTAATGTAGAGGAGTTGCTCTTTGTTCATTTTTACACTTTGTTCTCTGTACAGAACATAAATCCGAAACTGTCAACAGAAAACGATGTAGTTATATAGATAGATCTCATTCAGTAAAAGTGCATTGCAAAATAACCATAACCCTACCTTGCCTTATTTTGAAGTAATTTGCCCTTTCTTAATGTTTACACTTTCAACTGTATCCGAGATATATATCTAAACTACACTAGTTATCAACAAGAAACTTTGTATGAAATATATCTCATTACGTAGAAGTGCAATGCATAAAAACAGTAACTCTGCCTTGCCTTATATTAGAGTCTTTTATTAATTGTACACTGTGATCTTTATTTTGACATAACTCTGAAACTGCAAGAGCTATCAACAAGAAGTTGTTTCTGTGAGTCCAAAACCTGCTCAGGGAGTATCTTACGCTTCAATTGGCTTTTCTATTCTGACTAGTTTTAGCTTTGAAGAGAAAGTATGTTTTCGTGTTGAATTTTCAAAAGCTATGCAGGAATTTCGCCTTTCCTTGATTCACGGGAGAGGGAATCACTCGACTTTGTAAAGTATACAAACGAGCAATGGCAACTTTTGACCCTCGGTCATTATTTTTATGAATTTAGGTGAGAATGTTTCCTTAATCAAAACTAGACCTAGCCTATCATATGCACGGTTACTTTTTTAATTATGAATACAAAGTGCATTGTCCTATTTGTTATGGTTTTCGAGAACATTGTTTGAAATTATTTCAAAATTGCAAAAGAAGTTTTAGTAAATATCACCAGTTGGTTTAATTTTGTAAAAAGGCTTTCTTCTTTCATTGAAAACACAGTAACAAGCATAGTATTTATATCTCTTATTGTAAATGTCCATTTGAAATTTTGCTGAATGATATGCAGAGTAAAAAGCTGGTTTCGTATATTGGGAGTAATAATACAAAGGCGTTGTGTAGGTTCGATCTGTATTGACTTTCGATTCAATGTGTACAAAATCTCAACAGTAATATATCAACAATAACAACATACGTCAGAAGTGACGTTGACGTCAAATAGCGCGGTAAAACGTAACGTAGATAATAGCGTAAATATATGTAGTTATCCTGCGGACATACTAGGGGTCGCGAAATGTTTAACACTTATTACACAAAGATTTAAGAATATTTAAGCAGTATGTTCAGAAGTGACTTATCAGCATACAATATTAAAGCGTAATTTAAATAAGTAAGTATAGTCTCTAAGCAGTTCATTTGGCAAAAATATTATGGTTACTTTCGTTATTAAGCTGTAAATAAAGTCGTGAAGTGTCACTTTGTATTAATATAATTTCATAGTTAATTAAAAGTTCTGTAACTTCCAAAGGAAACAGTCTCACTATCGGTCTATTGGTAACACCACTGTCTGTTCTAATTTTCGCCGACCGAACGAGTCCATCTCTCCCGAGCACGAGTTGTTCAACGACCGCCAATTTCCATTGTGCACGTGGTACGTCATCGTGAACTTTTACTACGTCACCAACTGATATCGATTGTTTATTTTTCCCGGAAGTACGATGTTGTTCACGGAGAGAAATTAGGTAATCATGTCTCCATCTCTTACGGAAGTCTTCTATGATTTTAATCTAAATTTTGTGGCACGTTGTGTAATGTTCCGTTGTTTCCCAAGGCTCAAACTTAGGTCCGTTTCATCAACAGTGTCATGATACGGTAATGTAGTAATGCGTCTACCATATAAAATATGAGCTGGTGTAAATGGTTCTCGTTTTGGACGTCTGCGTATGTAACGTAGGTACGGCCTAGAGTTTTCTTGAGTGCTGGCTTTGTGAGTCCAATCAGCCTTTCCCACCATCCTCCATACCAAGGTGCACGCTTAGGAATGAATTTCCATGTGGTACCATGACTGGTAAGTGTGTCATGTACATGTCGGGACTCGAACAAACGTGTTATATGGTTGGATTCAGCCATAAATGTTGAAGCATTATCAGAGATAATGACATGTGGTAAAGATTTTCGGCTGCTGAATCTTCTAAATGCTTGTTAAAAGGAGTCTTCTGTCAAATCTGGCACGAGTTCTAAGTGCACCGCTCGTGTTGAGGCACACGTAAATAAACAAATATATGCCTTTGTTTCCATTCCGTCTTTAGTTCTGACATAAAATGCGCCTGTAATGTCTACACCTTTCACTGTAAATGGCACGGTATCTTCTACTCGATATGTAGGTAACGGAGGAGGATCTGGGGGTGAGTATGCTTGGCCAACTACCTTCCGGCAAGTGACACATTTTCGAGAATTGTCTTTACACATTGACGAATAGCAGGTATCCAATTCTTCTGTCGTATATAAGTAATTGTAAAATTTACTCCAGCATGTAGTATTTTTTGATGGTAATGAAGTACAATCAAACGGGTCAACTTATGTTTTGATGGTAGCAGGTTAGGGAATTTTGAACTCTCGACCAGTGGGGCATTGTGAATTCGACCTCCGCAATAGATTCCGCCATCGTTATGTAAAAAAATAGGCGAAGTTGTTTAACAAGCTGTGAGCTGGATTTACTTAGTCTCATGTTGCTGATCTCTGCTGGATAAGAACTTGACTGACAGTCTATTAGCCATGTTTTCTCAGCTTGTAGTAATTCATTTGGGAGCAGGGGTTCGGGTCTCTTTTTTGAACTTTTGCTGTTTTGTATGAATCTCATCACATATGCAGTAACACGTAATAGTTCCTGGTATGAACCGAATCTGTCAATATCAATAACTCTATGAATGCCTTGCTCGCTAGTAGTGGTAACAGTACTGGTGGTGCTAGGGTCTGAACCGGAAGTGTTGGTTTCATGACCGGAAGCGTCATATAAGGAAGCAGTGAGCACTGTTGCATCCTTTGAATTCCATGTAGGCTATTTCGATTGATTGTTTATCCAGGATGGTCCATATTGCCAAAAGCTGTTATTGACAAACTGGGCCGCTGTTATACCACGGGTAAGTAAATCTGCTGGGTTATAGTTGGTTGGACAGTATTTGCATTTCCGGTTCCCGGTCAGTTTTTGTATTTCTTCGACTCAGTTCTGTACGAAACGGGGTAAAGTTTTAACTGTTTCTTACCAATGTAAAACAATCTGACTATCTGACCAAAGATAGAAATTTGTGTGTTTTAATGTCTTCTTTATATGGCTTAAAAGTCGAGCACCTATTACAGCTGCCAATAATTCAAGTCGAGATAACGTAAGTTTTTTAAGAGGTGCCACACGATTCTTTGCCATAATTAGTGATGAATTTTGACAATTGAAAAGGTAAGCTGCAGCTCCATATGATGACTGGCTAGCATCTACAAACACGTGTAAGGTAGTATGTGAATGGTCGTCTGCTTGTCTAATTTTCTCGTCTGCTCCGGGAAAATAACAACGTCTGTATTGTGTGGTGGATAGTGTAGTCAAATCTGCAGCAAGATTTTTCCACATCTTTTGTATATTTGCTGGATGTGGAGTATTCCAATCAAACTTCTCTTCCCAAATTTGTTGCTATATAATCTTAGCACGTACCATAACCTGACTAAGTACACCAAGAGGCTCGAGCTTCCAAAATCTCTCAATATCAAAGGAATCTGGGGAGGACGTAAGAATGTTCAATAAATGGGTGGACGTTTCTTGTGAAGGAACTAAAGGTTGTTGGGATGTCGACGCTGTAAGTTTGGAAACCGGAAGTTGGTGTTGCCTTGACGCTTGAAAGTTGGAAACCGGAAGTGGACCGGATAAAAGATATCCAAGTCTCGACTGCACCGCTGTTGGACCATTCCCTCGGACTACCTTATCTTGAACAATTTACCAAATTGAATATGAATCTGCTCCAATCAGTAACGATATCTCAAAATCTCTGTCATTTGTAACTGGATGAGCTAGCTTTAAACCATGCAAGTATGGAAGGGCAGATATATTCTGAATAAAATTCGCAGCGGTACTATCAAAACATCAATGCATATTTTCTCATTGTCGTCTGTAATAAGATGTATAGAACATTTTCTCATGTGTCGTACTCTTTGGCTAGTATCACCAAACGATGCTTAATGAACGACTTCACTTCCGGTCTGCTTAATTTATAGTTTCTCCGCTAATTCTTCAGTGATAAAAGGACGCTGAGCTCCCTCATCAAAAAGAATGTTTGTTTCCAATGAAACGATGTAAGAACATATCTGTGCAATGGTTGTCTTCAGAAGAACGGCATATCTTAGCTGAGTGGTAGAGTGTAGAATTGCAGCCTCGGGTTGATTTGAAACACCGGAAGAAGCTGGTATGGTGAAACTTGCGGCATTGGGATTTAGCTTTGAGTTTGATTGCTTTGCAGTTTTATCACAGATAATCGAATGATGTTTGCGCTGACAGAGACGACATCTATTTGTGGAACGACATGCCGATACTTGATGTTTCCGTAAACAAACACAAATGTTCTCTTTTAACAATATCTATACGTGATTCATTTGATGTAAACTTTCTGCACTCGTTAGGGGAAAGTTCATCATTACAAAAAGGACAAAATTTCTTGAAAGTTTTCCGGGAATCGACGTCTTTCTTACGTTCATTTTAACGTTCATTTGTACTTTGTCTGGTTCCAGTATAGAATGACGCTGTGGGAATATGAACATCAGGTTCACGGTTGTTAATATCAGAAGTAGAAAAACCTGCTTTCATGAAAGAAATTTCTTTATAGATAGCTGACCTTAACTCTTGTAATTCCAAGTTTACACTGCCATGTTCACGTGCCATATTTTGCTTCATTATGCCTGGAAACTTATCTCAAATTATTGGTATTTATAAGTTACCGTAAGATTCCTGTGACTGCCCAAGTGATTCTAAACCTCTGATAAAAGTTTCCATTTTATCATAAAAACATTGTTAACTTACTACATTGTTGCTAGGTCTTGGAAGTTCAATCAAGGACTGCATGTATCTATGAATTATCTTCTGTGGTTGTCCGAAGCGCTCCCTTAGTAGAATCAATGCCTTTGAATAGTTCGCATTTGTCAAAGGAAACCCGTCTATACACCGTGCTGCTATACCTTGAACAAGAGATCGCAAGTAGTTGAACTTCTGAACGTCCGATAACGTAAAATTCAGATGAATAGATGACTCAAAAGAGTCTGCCAGATGGCAAGATCTCCGTCAAAATTAAATATGGTAAGTTTTGGGAGTTTATGTTTCGCAAATGTACTCGAACTCGTATGTCGCAGTACCATAGGGTTGTCATCCTGATCAACGGAACTATTGTTTGTAAAATCTTGAGTCTGCTTCAGGTAAGTCTCGCTTAACTTTTGAATCCTCAGATCCAAATCGTATGAATATTCTTCACTTTCCACGATTTCTGTTTCAATATCGTCACACTGATTTATGATTTTTTCATTCAGTCCTTTAATTGTCGCAGCTTTCTCTGTCAGATAATCTTTGAGTGATAAATTTTTTAGCGACGCCATTTCCTCATTTTGATCAATTGCGGCTAATTTTCTCTGCACAATTCGGTGATGACCTTCTCTTGTTGAAATAAGCTTTTGTAGATTCATGATTAGTCAATAGCTATACAAACGGCACCAATGTGGAAGCAATAATACAAAGGCGTTGTGTAGGTTCGATCCGTATTGACTCTCGATTCAATGTGTACAAAATATCAACAGTAATACATCAACAATAACAACATAGGTCAGAAGTGACGTTGACGTCAAATAGCGCGGTAAGACGTACCGTAGATAATAGCGTAAATATATGTAGTTATCTTGTGGACAGTATAGTAAGTAAAACGATCAATTTCTGGATAGTAAGTCACAGTAGGCATGGTGACATATATTTACATATACATTTGTCGAAAAAAAAATATGGTTATTTAAGGTACACTTCTACGTCTAATTGTTGACGACTATAAATACAGACAACATTTCCTCTACGTCATTCATTCTATGTCCTCTTTGCCAAACGAATAAATAATTTTGATAACCTGTGCCGGTTAGTTTTTGCTTTTGCTGTAAAACAACTTCCCTTAGCACTTGCAAGGGGTGGGGATGCATTAGCAGTGTGGTTTCGCTCATGTACCGATAACTCTGACCTTGGACAGAAGATAAATTTATCTTTTGTTCCAACTTTGACCGACCTTTACCATATCCCAGAAGTTTTGTAATTGTAATGGCAGTCCATTTTGAAAACAATATAAATTATGTTAAGTATATGTTAGCAATTTAAAACTCAATTACAGCCCATCAATCTCGTTATTTTTATAGACAGATAAATACATCACAATATGCCTTCATGTTATTTTACGTTATACGAACAAAACCTATCACCTTTAAGATGTATTATTACTTTTAGATGTTTAGTTTCAATGCATATGTTATGATCACTGCAATGAAAAAAAAAACTAACTTAAATGATATTTTATTTTGGTGATCGCCCCAAAATGTGTTTATATACATTTCATTAGTTTGTTTTTGTATAGATTACATTTAGTGATATTATATCTGGTTTCTGATTTCAGTTTCTAATGGATTTGGTCCGTATCATAATGGTTCCGATTTTTCAACGGTCGACCATGATGAAGATCACGGTTCTGGAAATTGTGCTGTTACTTTTAAAGGTGGTTGGTGGTATAAACACTGTTTTCAATCAAATCTTAATGGGAAAAAAACGACAGTCACTCTTGGGATTATTTACAATAGCTTTATTAGTTCAACGACATTAATAGGAAGCAGAATGATGATGAGATCGAGTTGCCCACGTTGAATTTATCACAGCAAAGAAATCCGAGTTGGAAACAATAAGTGTCTGCAAATAACACAACAATATAATGATATAATATGATTATATTAACAAAAACAATAATAGAACGACCAATACCATGAGCATCGAAACCACAACAGCAAATACAGAAACACTTTTATCAATTATTTAGTGTTTTTGTCACATCTGAGTTTCCTTATTTAAATATATCTAAATTAATATTAATTAGTTTATACAATCAAGTTTTATTACGACAAACATCTCTGCTACGCATAATGCATATATTTTACTTTGTAGTCTTAATTTCTCTTACTTTAAAAACTTGTTTTACTTTAAAAGATGTTGAGGTTACAATTTAAACAGAGAATTAATTGATTGATTTGTTAAGGTTAGCGAACTCAACTTAAAATTTTAATAAATTGTACAGTCTGCAGTTGTGTAACCTATTATATTTTAACGTCCCGTCTTGGATTGGTGCCCGGAAGAAATAGCCACACACAAATTGAATAAAATTACTTTTGATCATTCGAAATAAATTACAGTAAATAAAGTTAAGTGCATTTTACTATTTTTGCCCCATTATATATAAGATCGAACATTCACATTCGTCCTATATTAGTGAATGTAAACTACAGATATTTGTGTTTATCTAGTGAAAACTATTCCAAAATATTATAAAAAATGCAGATTATATAATTTACCTTCTATTTATTTTTTAAGCTACTTTCCCCAGAAAATCTGACTTGAGAAAAATTTTCAAAAGATTTAAGACAAGTTAATGACAACGATAGAAAATTCTACGAATGATTTACATTGTCTTTTAAATAAATGACTTATTTTGCAGAAAGAAAATTCAAAAATATTTCAGCTTTTTTAATTTTGGGGTTTTTAAGGGCCCCTATACTTGAAAAACTTTTGAAAATTTTAAAACGTGGATTGTAAGTGCTGTTTGAAAAAATAAAAAATACTTAAAAATTGTCCCACCATTATAATTTGACTTATAAATCCAATTTTTTCCAAAAATTTTATGAACAATTATTATGGAAAAACTGGAGGCGTGCTGCTTCAACAACATTGCTTTCAAAAATGTGTTTCTTTGAAATTGTAATGTGGTATTATCATTTAGGTAAAGCCTCCAACCAGTTTGCACAAACACATTTAAAATCTGATACATATCAATATAATATCTTTGTCTCGCATCAGAAAAAGTATTATTTATTTGAAATAATTGACATGTTTTCTATTGATATAAATTAGAATAGAGCTATTCAAAATTTCACTGAAAATATTACACTGAATAATTTTAATATAACTTTTCAATTGTTTGTCACCCTTTGATTACTGCATTGCTTTTCAGTTTTCTTTTCAGGGTTTCTTTGAAATTGTGATACAGTTCTTTATTGGCGTAATCAATCTTTCAATTTTTAGGGAAATATGTATGTTTATAGTACATTAAATCACAATACCAATTTGCTGCAGTCAACACAAAAGCTTCATCTACTATGAAAAATCTAGTTCAAAGACAATATTATGTATATCTGTATTTTTAAGTATTATGTCGGTTAAGAAAACTGAAGTATGTTATGCTCTACTGATTTGTTGCAAATACAATTCAATCGTAAAAAGATTGATATATAAAGTAGTTTGTCAGAGATTTTCAATAATATATATACTAACGATACATTGTATAAATTATTTAGTTTAAATCAAATCGTTTATCCCATCTTATAGTTGTTGCGATACGATTTATGATATGGATAATATGATCTTGCAAATTGTTTCAGCACCAACCTGAGTCCATATTCAAAAAGTTTGCACTGAAATATTGTACAGGACTAAGTCTGACTGACTCAGGTTTGTACAGAAACAATTTGCAAGGTCATATTATCCATTTTGCTCTCGACGCTTAATATTTATAAATAATATCACTCTAATTAACTTTATAGTTACATTTTGTTTTGTACGAGTTTGTCATTATTATGTTGTTTTGTCATTTTTGTTTCATTTCAAATGATTTCAAATATGGTGCCGCATAATTAAACAGTGGTAATAAAGGAAGCAGATAACTTATTAAAATTTAAGAGACGATTAAAAATACAAATAATTCAAAAATAAAGGGCTAACACTGCTGGGGATAGAGCAGAACCTTTTTATAACAATTTATTTATTTATATCCAACATTTGCCTCAAATTCTATAATAGTAAAATGCTTTGATAATATCACACCAGGATTCAAATATTTTTTTTAAAATATTTTAACACGTTTTTATTGGAACATGAAATTTAATACACGTACCAAAAGCCATACTTTAATGGACAGTTATTTCTTAAAATAGCCATTTTTACGTCTGGTCAAACAAACCAAAATCAACCATTTAAAAGAGTTTGAAAAGTTAGATAAGTGTCAAAAGGTTTAATATCTTTTTTGAGGCATTGGCGCAATTATTCTTTGTTTACTATTCATTTTTTTCTTTTCCTACGAACTGATCAATAAAACACATACAGCATGTTCCTCATTGACATCATTTTGTAATAATTTAATGATTTATTTTCGTGAATTCGCACTTTTTTACGCACACCATAATGATAATTTTAATTTTTTTTATTTCCCATCATCGTCTTTAAGAAAATTAAAGACTCAAGGACTTAAAGCACACCAATATTTTAAATATTATTTTCAATACTAAATACTGCTACAAGAGTTTGCATGTCACTATTGTTTTCATTGTTGTCCGTTTTTGGTTGAGTCTACATCGCACCAAAACTGTAAACGTCACATGGCCTAACAGGTGGAGATAGAATACCAAAAAGTATTCATCCGTGCGTTATTCAAGACTCGTTTTATTGTTGTTAGCATGCATCTCCTTTAGAAAGACATGTCAGGACACCAATCACTATGAAACTAGTAGTTTTGCTTTTAAGAAAAAAAACGACTATATAATAAACACGTGAAAGATAATGTGCGTTAGCGCATTGTGTATTTGCTCGTGCCAATGATAAAAGCTTATATTCGGAGCTCGAGAAAAGAGAAAGAAAAGAAACAAAGAACAAACAAATTAAAAAAGACCAAAAGTTACCCATGATCACCCATATATATATACACAATACTGTCAACATAAAAAAGAAGAAAAAACAAAACAAAACGAAAAACAACAACAAAAAACAACAACGACAAAAAACAAAAACAAACAAATGTTGAAGAGATACTATTAGTATTATGTGAAAGTTTAATCAATGAAAACATAAAGTTTAATTTACAATGAAGACTGTATATAGACAAGTTCTTTGTTTGCGTAGCGTCAGTGGAAGTGTTCCATTTGAATCAAGAAGTACAGTATGTACAAATAAGAATGCAATAACAGCAACGCGTAAAACGTATATTGGAGAACGCTTTTTAAGTTCCATTACGTTGATAATTCCATTAACCTAATAACTGTATTCCTAGAAACCATCGCGCTAAACCTAACAATATTTGGGGTTTGTCTTAAGGATGGCGTTTTCGCGGGGACACACTTTCGCGCAAATATAAGTGACCGCGAATTTCACGAATATAAGGTCGTATTATTACTAATATCACAATAACGTTTCTGTATTTGTTTTTTCTGTACCAGGAATACAAGACTAAGGAATACGATATTGACAAAATCTTTAAATTTTATCTTTGTAGGACATAATTACCTTCTCTGACCAGAAAAATGAATATGCATTCAAAATACTTTTTACTTTAAATAATGCTATTTGCATTTAAAATCATAACGTTGCGTTAAATAAGAACCTGTTTTATGATTGACCTTAATATTCAAATCTAAATTCTTTGTTTGAAAGGATAATTTTTAACCATTTAAAATCTACCGGAAATGCTTATTAGTAATGATATTATTTGCTATTTGTACAAACAATAACACTGTAAATAACATGTACGAATATTATATGACCTTATTTAATCTGCAAATTATGGAAACTATAAAAAAGCTAAAACGTTTTGCAAAGTAATATTTTACCTTGAAATATGTATCAGTTGAGCGCAAGTTAATGTAATGCATGCTACACCTTAGTATATAATAATGACATAATTATAATCCTAATTATCGAAGTTACAAATGTTCCCAGATTTGTTACGTGCAACTTTTTCGAGAATACAAAAAATCACAGATTAAAATGTATCCACAGCAAAAAAAAAACGCTTTCGTTACTTAAAAAGCGCGGAGTAATTTCAAGGAATACAGTATAACACAAGAAAAGCATTGACGCAAAGCATCAAAGGCGACGCAAAAAAAAAATTGATCAAGTTTTGCACCTAAATACTTAACAAAAGATGTGTACTTTATAGCAGTACCATTACATGTGACCTGGAGGCTAGGTCCAGTTTGAATTGAAACTTAAACCAAAAGGGATAGGCCCTGTCTTGCCAAGATGCAAAGACAATGTTTAGTCAATAAACAAATCACTAATAAGAGTAATGCCATAAGAGAGAATTTCTTCACAGATACAAGGATACCTGAGTCACCAGCATATAATTAAAGCTTATTACGAAGGGTTGCAGACATATCATTGACATATATTAGACATAACAGAGGAACAAAAATGAACCTCAGGGGAACACCATAGGTACTCGGAGCAGAAGTAGAATGAGTACCAGCCAAATCCAACAGCTTGAACCATGTAAGAATGTCATTACCTACGGCAGATGCTAAAAGTTTCATGAAGAAGAAGAAGAACTTCTTCATGTGCAGTATAATGTGATCAACTGTATCAAATGCCTTTTGTAAATCTAAAAAATCATGCATACAATACTGCTTTTGGCCATTTCAAATTTTATACAATCTGTTAAATGAATCAAACATGTGTCAGTTGAAAAACCACTTCTAAACCCTGACTGAAACTGCTTGACCATGACTCAAACCCATGACTGTCAGAAGATCAACTGACCTATCCGGCCGGCTACACATTTCCTCTTTAATAATGAACAGTTCTAAACCACAACATATTTCTCCACTATATTGATTTGTATCCTTAAATTGCTGATGTTTACAGATCATAGTGAATTAAATTCAGGGTTATATGCAGTCACAGGATGAGAAAAACTTTTAACTTGTCCTGAACTCGAATCTGTGACCCACAAAATAATGTAACTCGGCTGTAGCGATTGAGCTATCTGGCCGCTTACACATTTTCTCCCCTAAAAAAAGAACAATTCTTAACAATGATTTTTTAATTAACAGGTAGATTAATTCATAATTAAACAAATAAGAAAAAAACATACATACTCATAGTCTTAATCAAAATAACAATTTATTTATTGTATAATTATTTTAACTAAAAACCGGCTTATACATTTATTGGTTGTGCCATAATTCACAGGTCAATTTGAAAGTGAACATAACTGTACTTATACATGTCCAATATCTATTTTTTTGTAGATAAAAACTAACCTTTTTTCTTTGATAAGAAATTTTATGGAGGCTAATTTGTATTTTTCATGGGCAAAAACATGAAAATACAACAAACGAACCACTTTGTGGTAGATTGTATTTGAATCATGTTTTCATCTGGCGCCCGGTTACTTTTTGTACTTTGTCGGTTTTCATGTGGCACATATCACCCACTATAAGATTTAGTGCACAAATTTATTCAAGTGCAAGGAACAATCTACTTATGAAAAGTCTGTAGAGAGGTTGACTCTGGATACCTGGAGGTTGAGACCGGTGTCCCTCTTTTACAAATAGATAAGACAGAAGCTGTCATTTTCAAACCAATCACATGCTAGAAAAAAAATAGAATAACAATTCAGAATATAATTTTTTAGACTTTATTTAATATTGCTTGGTCCAAATTTTCTTCCCTTAAAGGACCAGTACTGACCTACTAGCACAGAAAGTGTGGAATATATATCTATATTGCCATGCAACTGTCCGGTGGAATTGCACCATGGACCCTGTCATCACTAGCACTGGACACTGCTTAACCTCAATTCTGGATAGGTCATAATGTTACCTGCCAAATCTCACAAGTTCAAAAGATAAACCACAACATCCAGGCTAAGATTCCTTTAATTGTATTATAGATATTATTATTAGCCAGCTAACACTGGTCTAAACCTTTAACCTGTATACTAATCAATACATGTATTATCATTTATAATTTTAAATGAATGTCCTCCATCACTTTAATAATAACTGTTACTCTTTAAATACAGAAATATTAAAATTCTCATCATATCGACATACTAAGATATACGTGTATGCACATAACATTAACAATTCCCAGTTTCTATTAAATAAATATGAAATCCTAACATTAACATTAACATTGGTACTATAAATGGATGGAATTCAAAATCTAGTAGAAAGAAAACTATAATGTATAAACTCTATTATAGATACTATTATTAGCCAGCTAACACTGGGTATGAACACATATAACCTGTAGACAAATAAAAACCTGTATAATCATTTTATGTTAATTTAAATGCAAGCCTCATCCATCATAACTTTAAGTCTTTAAATACAGAAATATTGTAAGCCACATTTATGTATATCCATATACTAAGATAAACATATATGCACATAACATAAATAATTCCCAGTTTCAATTAAGAATAAATATAACATCATATTAGCATTGGTACTTTGATGGAAATTCATAATCTTGTTGAAAGAAAACTATAATGTATAGTGTAAAAGTTAAAAAAATCTCAAATAGTCTATATCATTTAATAAAGATTGAACTGTTTGAGTGTCTAAACATTAAATGCATATATGTTGTAGTAACAAATACTGTTCCATTAGATTTTAATAATATATAACAAACTGAATATACATTGTATATCATGTGTTAAAAATTGATAACTTCAGGATGCCATCCTGTCTCTGTTTCAATATATGGACATGAGCACCTATATGCATAGCTTTAATTTTCCAACTTTCATTTTTACCAAAGGTTATTTTAATAAAAAAATATATTCAAACGCATAGAAAATAATAATTAGTTTCACATAGTGATTAGAAGATTCCCGTAACAGAATACCTGTAGGTATGTACTAACTGAACAAACTAGAAAAATCCAGTCTATACGGTATATAAAGCCAGTAAAAAATCTATTAATATTCACTCCTCAGGGCCTATGATTACGTTACAACTGGTAAATTTTATACAACAAAAATAGTAAGCAATACCTAAGATAGACAGAAAAGAACAAATAATTATTTTTTTTTGTAATTTCAGCAAAAACAAGTTTTGCCCGTTTATTGATCCCCGTCAAATTTGGAGAGTAGGGTCGGAGAACCATCCCTACTGCCCCTTACAAAAACTCTTTACATATAATTTTATATACTTTAACATGACTGGTATAAAAGTGTTATTTAGAATTTGTAGTACGTTCATGGGGTTTCTGTTTTTATAACATAGAAGAGAAATAACAAACAAATTTATACAGAAATAATCCTAAAGCAAACATTTTCCAAAGACTTTCTAAAACATAAAGTAAAATAAAAGTTTATCAAAATACTTCATTTTGAAAAAGATAACCATTTTTTTTGTTTCAACTTATCCTCTTGAGAGTTGCTTCCCTTTGACCTAATATTTTTTAGAACAAAAAATATTTTCAGCAAAATTAAAGTAGTATTCTTTTTTTTTCAATGTCACAAAAATGTTTGAAACATAATTTATGTTAAAAAAAAGTTGTTACATTACCCATCAAATATTTACCTACTGTTTTTTTTTTTTCTTAAAATAAATAAAAAATCTCATACAACAATTAACTGAGTCTTTACAAAAGACTGAGATGGTCTCAAATAAATCTTATCATTCTGCTATCAGGTTCAATAGGAATGAAACAATGTAATCTTTTTAGTTTTAACACATTTTGTTTTCCTACTATTAAAAACAAATGAAAAGTGTGTATTTCAAAATTGGTGATGTCACTTTGACCACAGAATTATATCACATAAAAAAAACTTTACTAAAGAAAAAATACCATGATTTACTTTCCTCAAGTAAATGTAAAAACTATCATGCAATATTTACCTGAAAATTTATAAGATATTGAGTAGGTCAAAAGAAATTCTAACTCTTTTGCAACTATGTGCATTAAGAATAGAACATTAAGAAAAGAATAGAACTGACATATAAATCAATGTACTTAGCTATAACTTTAACAATTTTTTTTTTTATGATGAGCAACAATTGGTCAATGTGTTTTTGTAAAATCATGACAGTCACTTTTAACTTGAATGTCTCTTCGATTTACAAGGAGTACAATCTATTCAAGAAAACTTAAATATTTAATTGTAAAGAGCAAAAATGTACTGTGTGATAGTCATTTAAACTAATCATTACTGTTTCTTAAACTGTATAAACATAATACACAAAACAAAGCAACAATTTGCTTAAAACTATGATATTCTACTAAAGGGATGAAGGATCATGGTGGGAGAGAGGGGGAATTGAGGGGGGGGGGGGAGAAAAGAGGGGAAAAATAGGGAAAATATCAAATAAAAGGTTATTGGTGTAAACTACTTTGGCTTTCGTCTCTGCTGTTTAGTAAAAAACATATCTTTAAACAGTGTTTTGGGTTGGTGGAAGGCTCCATACATTGCAATTTTACCAAATGTCCAGTCTAAATACATATGAGATGGCTAAGCAAAAGAAAATTAATGTTCTGAATTATATTGAAAGACTAAATTATCATACTTCTCCCATGTCTTTTCAAAAAACTCATACTTTGAAGTTTGTTTTGCAGTATATTTTTCAATCTTATAGTTGACTACTATTTGATTCTTAAAATTTTCTAGGTTAAGCCTTATTTTCTTAATCCTACTGTAATATATATAACTTTTTGCAATCAAAATTATTTTGTTTAACACAATATCAAGTTTTGTACTGCCAAATAAGATATCTGTTGCCAGCCAATTATGGAAATCAATATTACATTTCTCTTTAACATAATTTTGAACTTGTAACCAGAATTGTTTTATTATTGGGCAATCACAAAACAGGTGAAACAAAGTTTCTGATTCATTTTGACAAAATGTACAGGTATCATCATCAATAATATTCATTTTTTTAAGTAAATAGTTTGTTGCAAGGATTCGATGGTTGATTCTAAATTGTAACCATATGATTTTTTGATCTTTTGTATATCTATGAACCATATCATATATTGAATTATTTTGAAAAAAAGAAAGGTCCGAAAAAGCCGTCAAATTATCTTTCCATTTTTGTAAAGAGTTTGGATACTGGTTTATATTTTGCATTGCTTTATATATAGATCTACAACCTTTTTTATCTTTATTTAAAAGTATCAGGCTATGAGGAATGTGGATAATATAGTTGAACTTCTGGGGCAAATGTAAAATATTATTAACTTCTAGGTATTTTTTAGGGCATGTACAATACCCCTATATTCTAAAAAAATACTTCTAATATTGTAGGTTGTAGTAAACTCATCATAAGAATAAAATTCACCATCTTGATTGAGGAGGTCTCCTAAAAACAAGATTCCTCTTGAAATCCATCTTTGTAAATACACACTTGAGTTACCAACTTTAATTCCTGGATTTTTCCAGATATGAACTGAAAAACATTGTTTGCTGTTTTCAGGTTTTAAGTTTACAGAAAGGGTAAAATAACTGTATAAAACATCTTTCCAGAATGGATTGATATCTTCATGAAGTTTTGACGTAATAAAGTCTGTACCAAATTTAAATATTTGACTTATGAAGGGACATGTACCATCAATAAAACTACTAAATTTACTATTTGAGTTGATCAGTCTTCGTAGCCATGTCACCTTTAGACTATTAATAAATATTTTCAAATCTACCATTTTGAGTCCTCCTACTTGTAGTCCTGTGTTATAACCTTTCTTTAACTTTGTCATGAGATTCATTCCATAGAAATTTAAATAATAAGTTTTTGAATTATATTGATTTTGACTAAAGAAGGATTTGGAATACTTAAAATCAGATGATTTAGTTTTGCTAGAGCAAGGGATTTAATTACTACAATTTTACCTATAGGGGAAAGGATTCTTTTTGACCAATTTGCAAATAGCTTTTTAATTTCTTCAATTTTTAAATCATAGTTCAAGTCTACTATTTCTGAGAGATTATTAGAAAATTTGACCCCAAGAACAGTAAATACTTCATCATTCCATGCCAGATTATATTCTGGACAAAATAATGGTATTACTATTTTTCCTTGATCCAATCCATATTGCCTTAGTTTTCTCTGTATTTATATTCAGGCCTGAAACACTAGCGTAGAATTTTAATGTCAACATTATGTTCTGTAAAGACTTTTTTGTACCATCCAAAAACAAACTTGTGTCATCAGCATACTGTGATATTTTATATTCTTTACTCTAAATTAGTATACCTTTAATATTTTTGTTATTCCTAATTAGAATTGAAAATATCTCAGCACATAAAATGAACAGGTAGGGTGACAGAGCATCGCCTTGACGGCATCCTCTATGAAGTAAGAACCAATCAGACATGTGTCCGTTCACAATGACACACGATTCTATATTTGTATAAAACAATTTTATCCATTTACGTATAGATGGACCAAAGTTAAAGAACTGTAAGACTTGGTGCATGAAATCCCATGACACCGTGTCGAAAGCAGCAGCAAAGTCAATCAGGAGAAGTAAACCAGGGATATTATTCTTCTCCGTATAAAATAAAATGTCATATAACATTCTAATATTAGATGCCATTAATCGGCCAGGTAAAAATCCTGTTTGGTCTTCATTAATAACATTTGCTAAAAATTTTTTTAAACGAAATGCAACTGAGGCAGAAGCGATTTTATATGCAACATTCAAAAGTGAAATAGGCCTCCAATTTTTCAAATAAAGTTTATCTTTATTTGCCTTAGGTATGCAAGTTATGACCCCTTGTTTTTGTGTAACTGATAATTCTTCTTTTGCATAGGCATAATTTATAGATCTTACCAAGAAAACCCCTATGTCTTTCCAAAAAAACTTAAAGAATTCTACTGTAAAGCCATCATTTCCAGGGCTTGTATTATTTGACATTCTCTTGAGAGAGTTTAACATTTCATTGTATGTCAGAGTTCCCTCAATGGACTGCTTGATTGTTTCTGAGAGTTTTGGTATATCAAAATGATCCAAAGTATTATTTAGAGATATAGCTTATGTCTCTTTTAACTTATACAAGTTTTCGTAGTGATGTTCTGTCTCTAAAAGAATTTCATTTTGTGATTTTAAATGTTGACCTTTATCTGAAATAAGTGAGTTCATAAGTTTAGAAACATAGTTTCTGTTTTCTAGATTACAGAAATACCGTGTGGGCTTTTCTCCTTCATGTAGCCATTTTGCTTTAGATCTAATAAAAATACCATTCATTTTTTTCTTTCTTAATTCTGAGAGTTCTCTTTTTTATTTTCTAGATGTTGGAAATTTATGTTTGTATCTTTTTTAATCTTTTCAATTTCTTTCAAAATGTTTTCTTCCTTATTTGCCTCTAGTTTTTTCTTACTTGAAGCATGGCTTATTGTTACACCTCTAATGTTTAATAAGAGAGTTTTAAAAAATAACTGATCATTTATATTGAAAAGCAAGTCTTGTGATGGAATATTATCTACCTCATGTATATTGTCTGGTTGGTCAGCTATATACTGTAACTTTGTATCATTGATAGTCTTTTTTACCTTATCTATATAAACTTCATCCCTAAGTAAAGAATTATTAAACTTCCAATATGACAAACCTTTTTTAAATTTACCAAATTCTAAAGATATGAATATACGAGAATGATCAGTATGATATCCAAGTAAAATAACAGTACTATCAATATCAGTATACAAATTGCTCGAAATTAGAAAGAAATCTAGGCGTGCCTTTTTGATAGGATTTTTCCTAAACCATGTATATTCTCTTTTTTCAATATTATTCTCTCGCCAGCAATCCATCAAGTTATACTCTGAAGAACAAATAATTTTGTAAACATGAGTTACTTCCTCTTAAAATAGAGAAAACCTGAAACCCAAAAGAACACCCTAAACAGCAAAATTATGAAGTGTTGCAGGCTCAGCTTTATTAAGCCATGCAAAGTAATGGTAAAGTATTCATAGTAAGTTAGATGGCCATGTGACAGCAGTAATTGCAGAAAATCGGATAGCTTTCAACATCCGGATACTGGTGCACTTTGTAAAAACAATCATTATGTGCAATAGATAAGCGTAATATGGATAAAATCAATAGGATAATCGTTTACAATAATTCCATTACCAATCTTAATACTCATTTGCAGGTGAACGTTCTTCTTGTTGGAAAATTTTGAAGAAATATAAATGAATGAAAAAGAATACGGCATCAATGTAGACCACAACGATATTCGAAATCCGGGTTTTAGTATTGCCAATAAAGCTAAGGGACAAACTGTTTAACTGAGCCTGCAATTTCGTGAAAATGATATCATAATGCACATGCTTCTTACATAAAAATATTAAATACAAAGAAAACAACATATTTGTTTACTTGATTTTTAAAAAATTATCAAAATAAAACTAATAAACACAACATGACATTAACTGCTTATAATAACAGCTACCTCCATAGGCCAACATTCCTAAGAGACGACGCCGTTCACCAGCGTCGCCAATAAACATCTCTCAAAATTTAAATTAAATTTGATTAAATCACTTTTGGAATTCAAAGCAAAACGCCAATAAATAAGAGCTACAGCTGGGTCAGGGTAATTCTCAATTATATGTAATTATATTGTATATTTTGTTTTTCTAAAAGCAAACAAATGCACTGTTTAAACAAGTCTAAAAATGAAAAAGAATTAATGAAATATAATAAATTTTAATACTGATATTAGATTAACTTATTATAAAAACATTTCCTAGGTACCACATTAAAGATTCACATATATTTTGCTAGAGAGTGGCAGTGTTTTTCTTGAAGATATATAAGAACGGTTGCCATATTTTATTATTTGACCTATAAGCGGCTGAATATTTATTTGCGATTATTATTAACATAAATCTAATCATTAATACATCTGTAATGCTTGTATTGAAAACATATTGTGTTTTAAAATTAATATGATTCATGTGTACCAGGATAAAATACTTAAATGCTTACTGAAATGCATTTCATTTATGAATAAAAAAGGAAGAAAGAGGCCTTATTATTGCCTGTGCGTCATGCTCACCATTTGTATATATGGGATATGTATTGGACATATTTCATCATTTGTTGCTGTTTATAATGCTCAATACAATCTATTGTCATTGTCATTGAGACAAAATGTACAATGTATGTATAATTTAAATAAATATCTGAACTGAACATAAAAACGCCCCCAAAAATCGTTCAGATTCTCAGTTTACAAAATGTCCAAACTGCGATTCTGTTTAACAATTGTCGTGTATTTACTAATTTGGTTTGACAGTTTTAAAAATAAATATGATTTTATGTATTTAAAAGATACACTGTTTGAAATGGCTAGTCTTTTGATATTTTTTTTCTCAAATAAGACATAAGAAAGTGTTTCATAATCTAAATTAAAAACATCAGAGATAGGATTTTTATGTCCTTATTCGCGAGGTGAGACAATTCTCTGTTATTCATTTCCGCCATTTGCCGATATTTAATGATAAACTGTCGGAAATCAGTCTTCTTAGATGATATTACTTCTTCACATGCTAAAAGTTTGTAACCATCTAGACGAGTTTTTATGTGTTTCTAATTCACTTTTAATGCCGTTCCTTCACGATGCATGTTAATTTTTGGATAATCTGATTTTTTAAAGGTAAACTACTGTAAAATGAATAAAGTAGCTGGTACTTAAAATCCACATCCACGTAAATTACCAAAAGAGGTCATACTATGCAAATATAGACCTTTTTGCATTAGACATGAAATACAAATATGGCAAAATCAATCATTTCAGATCATTAGATGTATTGTATCAGCCATGCAGATATTACTTTTATAAAGTAACATGTTCTCTTGAAAAATGGTAATTTATATATTTTCGTCACGAGTATTTGAAGATATTGTAGATAAATGCATAAAAAACATAACAGACAATATGGATTTTGAGGTATTATGCATTTTTCGCTATGACAATACTGTTTTTAATCAGAACAAAGCAATTTAAAATTTCACTGAAAATCTTTACAGTAGGTGCTCTCTTCACGATATCTTTTTATCCGAAATGGACATGAATAATCCCGAAAAATTCGTTTTTACATAGTAAGCAAAACTAATGTTCTCCGACGGATGGATTCAATTTAGATAGCATATAAAACATAAAATGGCGGTATTTAAAAAACAAAATCGTGTGTAGTAGTGATAAGTTTAATTATGGGACCGAAAATGCGCAGTTCTAAGTGTATAGAGTCCCTGGTAATGTGCTCGCGAATGGTTTAAAATCAATATGGTAATAACACTTAAATGTGTGACACATTCTGTCAAAGAACTCGCTTTGCCTTATTCATATTAAATTGAAAATGTATGATATTACAAATTCATTTGTACGAAGTATTCTATATACACGTTTTATCTACTAGGTAAAATAAGGCAACTTAAAAATCGTCAGATAAGTTGTTATTTCTAGTAAAGTACCATTGCTATGTGACATGTAAATTAAAATATGACACCTGAATTAAGATTATGTGTTATCATCATTTGTCTTATCTTAATGTAACATTGCACACTAATAGGTCGTGTGAATTTTATGCCTCGTTAATTCCCGTAGCTACATTTTATCATAAACCAGATAGTTTACTTTAAATCGTAAGCCCTGACAGATAATTCCCAATTGTCTCAAACTAATGAATACATTTATAATACCAGAACTAATAACGCAAATAGTTTATCTTGTATAATATTACATTGAGCAAGATACTTTGGTGAATGCAATAACAACGTTAATTGTGTCATGTACTGCACTGTTTTGTACTGTTCTTTATATTTCCAAACGTTGTTGTTTTTGCATTTCAATTGACAATGAAAATGTAAATAATTAGAAAAAGATTTAAGTTTAAAAGTGAACTCAAATAAATCTTGATACAAGAGTTACATATGGTTAGAGAAATTTTAAATTTCAATCCTTGTTAAATGTATAGCAATTGTATCTGTAATAAAGTTTAGAAAGGTAATCCAGATTAATTAGGTATCATCATATTTGAAAACATTATTAAAAAAACCCAGAAAATTGCATTACATTCTCTTTGGATTTGTGATATGCGCATCGGCGTCTTTTGAGTCGACACAGAAAAAAATGTGACGTGTTTTAAAGCTATACACTATAAACACAATTAAAACACAACAGGTCAGTAAAAATTAGCAAAAAACGGTCAATGTTTAGGAAGGGACCAAATTAACTCGACGAGTTTAGGAAATGAAGCCTCATAAACATGGTTTGTACATTTTGCTTATTCAGACTAGATATTTTCTGTACTAGTGTCCTAGATTTCTATTTATTACTGCAATACAAATAATTTATGAGCATAGTATATAATTTATAAAGGTTTAAACTATCATAACAAAAAAACTGTCTAAGTGCTTGTTTAAATAGGTTAAGCTGATAAATTAAACGCAAAAAGGTTTAAGCTAAACAAGAATAAACATCGTGCCTCATAAAAGGGTCACTACCCCGTAATGATATGTTTTAAATTCTTAAATTGTGGATGTCAAATCTTTGTTTGTAATGCTACAGTGTTTTTAATCCATGGTTATCTTGTTGTTATTAATTGAAATAATTAAGATGCCCCACTTTTCATTAACTTGCCGTAAAGTAAATAAAAGATCAAATACCTTTACTGCCTAGTAAGTTGACATTTTTAAAAGTTGAAGCTATCAATCCGCATAAAAAGGGCAAATACACCGGGCATCATTTCAGAGACGAAGGTTTTAAAAACTGTGGCTGAAGGTAATTTTTATATGTTTTCTTCACACCAATTTTAACTTTATACAGTTTTCATTTCTGACGAGTTCTTCCCTCAATAAATATAATCTTTTTAAATACAATTTAAGTCTGCAGAGCGGCTCACTTTGTTTGCATCATTTTCGTTATTTTAATCTTTAAGTACTTGATTGAAAATTATATTTATTTTGCATTAAATTTTCACACGTAAATGTAAATTTGTCTAATTTTTTGAAAATTTTTTTTTTAAA